>NC_088218.1:3679772-3736712 GCF_036934945.1 Oncorhynchus masou masou | reverse complement strand
GGATACAGACAGGTCAGGCTAGGGGTGAGGATGAGGCTAGGGGTGACAGACAGGTCAGGCTAGGGGTGAGGAGACAGACAGGTCAGGCTAAGGGGTGAGGAGACAGACAGGTCAGGCTAGGGGTGAGGAGACAGACCAGTCAGGCTAGGGGTGAGGAGACAGACAGGCAGTGAGACATCAACCACCATCACTTCCTGTCCCAATGCATTCCCTTCACTCTGCCAGGTCTGCTCAGCAGAGAGGCAAGGGACAGGGCCTCAAAGCAGATCGCCTCACAGTAGATGGGACCCAGCAATACAGTGCAGGCCATCCTGTCTGTTGGCTAAACTCCACAGCAGCGACACATCGCCATCTACTGGTGGTGGGGCTTCTAGACATTCTCTCCACTGAACCTGAGAAGCAATGAAACAAAGTTCCTCTGCGGATACTTTTATCCAGAGTGACTTACAACAGACTGACAGTGAGGGGATACATTTTCAGTGTGTGCGTGTGATCTCTGCTAGCGTTACACACACACACGCACGCACGCACGCGCGCACGCACACACACGCACGCGCACACACGCACACGCACGCACACGACCTGTGTGACGTGAAGGACGTACAAGGACACCACATGTTTCTTTTCAAACGCAGTCACATTTATTGTCCTTTTCTATGCCCAGTCACTGAGCAGTCTGATGAGCTGTCAAATCAATACGATATAATGCAGTCAATGGAGGTCTCACGTTTACCCAAAAATAAATACAAGACTGAAATAGTGTTGCACAGCTCCAAAATATACAAAGGCTTGGAATTAATTCATTAATTAATCATGTAAACTTTGAAAATATTTTACAAAAAAAGAAAAAAAGATCTTTGCAACATTTTTAAAAAGGTTTACTATTTACATTTAGTTTTGTACAAAAATACAAAAAGGTGATACAATCTGTCATGTTCCAGCTTTGAGCCAGGTGCATCTTGTACCGCCCGAGCCAGGTGCATCTTGTACCGCCCGAGCCAGTTACACTGTACCACTCATCCTTTTAAATAGTTGCTTTTGTTTTCATCTTTTTAAAGTAGGTTTTTCATGTTTTAATGTTTAAAGTTTCAAAATCATTTTTTTTTGTGTTGGTTCTTTCCAGTACACCTCTGACTCTCTGAAACCCTTTGGCAGAAGCATGGTCTGTGCTCTCCTGATCATGCATCCTAAATTAATGAACCATGTATAATATATTTTAATCTATAGGGGAAATACAGTCTTTTACACAAATCATCACATATCATCATCAATATAACTTCAGGTTACAGCAAAAAGGAAAACACTTCACAAGCTCCACTATACCAGTGCAATAGGAGAATATTGTTTTGTTTGTTTTTCAACTTAAGGGAATCATGTCTCAGAGGAAAATAGTATTTTTTTTAAATCCAAGGTTAAAAGGTGTCAAGGTCAATGCAAACAAGAAAGACTATTACCTCTGGCTCTCACTTCTGTGTTGGGGTATTACACTTCTGTGTTGGGGTATTACACTTCTGTGTTGGGGTATTACACTTCTGTGTTGGGGTATTACACTTCTGTGTTGGGGTGTGGGTATTACACTTCTGTGTTGGGGCATTACACTTCTGTGTTGGGGCATTACACTTCTGTGTTGGGGTATTACACTTCTGTGTTGGGGGTATTACACTTCTGTTTGTGGGGCCTGGACTCAGACGAACCAATGTCTTTAGTCTGTGGGGCCTGGACTCAGGCAGACCAATGTCTTTAGTCTGTGGGGCCTGGACTCAGAACCAATGTCTTTAGTCTGTGGGGCCTGGACTCAGACAAACCAATGTCTTTAGTCTGTGGGGCCTGGACTCAGATGAACCAATGACTTTAGTCTGTGGGGCCTGGACTCAGATGAACCAATGTCTTTAGTTTGTGGGGCCTGGACTCAGACAAACCAATGTCTTTAGTCTGTGGGGCCTGGACTCAGACAAACCAATGTCTTTAGTTTGTGGGGCCTGGACTCAGATGAACCAATGTCTTTAGTTTGTCTGGCTGGACTCAGATGAACCAATGTCTTTAGTCTGTGGGGCCTGGACTCAGATGAACCAATGTCTTTAGTCTGTGGGGCCTGGACTCAGATGAACCAATGTCTTTAGTCTGTGGGGCCTGGACTCAGATGAACCAATGTCTTTAGTCTGTGGGGCCTGGACTCAGATGAACCAATGTCTTTAGTCTGTGGGGCCTGGACTCAGACAAACCAATGTCTTTAGTTTGTGGGGTTTGGACTCAGACAAACCAATGTCTTTAGTCTGTGGGGCCTGGCCTGAGGGGGAAATGGCTACATTGCTACTTTACCGAAAGTTGAAAGACACTTGCAATGGGAACACAAATCATCAAAATATAATCTATATATTTTTTGGGCTGCATACAGATTATGTCAAACTACTGTTACTAATCCATATGAACAATTAAAAATGACTTCAGAGGATCCCAAATATCTACTCAAGGTGGATTTTGACACTATATAGTTTAACGTTCATATTCTAAGACTGAGTCAGAAATGGCTCCCTTTTATTCCCTATGTAGTGCACTACTTTTGACCAGAGCCCTATGGGGTAGTGCACTAGGTAGGGAATAGGGTGCCATTTGGGATGCATTCTAAGAATGCACCGTCACGTTGAGCATCAGCCAGTTCAGTTCAATCATGATGTTATTATAGACTCTGATATGAAATGTCTTTACGTTTCACCATCATTCCTCTTCTAGGTTATTCAATATGATAGTAAAATAACTCTCTGGATAAAATATCCTGTGATTAAAAATAGTTTCTATACAATGCTGTATAATTATTGTCATTAATGAATGTCATCTTGTAGATCCTGGCAAGTTGTCGCACCATAATCTACATTTAAAAGAGAGACACAATGCATAGAGAGGTACCTGTCTCTTGGTTCCCCAATGTTCCCCAATGTTCCCCAGTGTCTAACTAGCCATTTTGTGTCATTTTGACCACAGAAAGGTTCACCAAACTCCTAGATATATATAGTATGGCATTTCAACACCAGGCAAATGAATGGCTGCAGTTTTATAGTCCAACAGTTTGTAAAACGATAAGATGAAATAGAATGTTAACACAATTATACCACACACTCTTAGAGAAAAAGGTTCCGAAAGGGTTCTTCAGCTCTTCCCATAGGAGAACCCTTTTTAGTTCCAGGTAGAACCCTTTAAGTTCCATGTAGAACCCTCTGTAGAAGGGTTCTACATGGAACCCTTTTTAGTTCCAGGTAGAACCCCTTTAAGTTCTACCTAGAACTAAAACCCAGGGTTATACTTGGAACCAAAAAGGGTTCTTCAAAGGTTCTCCCTATTGGGACAGCCGAAAAACCCTTTCAGGTTCTAGATAGCACCTTTTTCTAAGAGTACAGGGAGGAATTGTAGTGCGTTGCCCTACCTAACGACGACCCTACCTCTACCTGCTCTGCTCACTGTCCACGTAATACATACATACACGCAGATGTGCACGCACACATACACACACAAGTGCACACGCATGCACATACCCATCCTACCTCCCGTCCCATCTCAAGCTCAATTCATCTGACTCTCACAAGGATTTCACCCTGGATCTTTTTACTAATAGCTAACTCCAGAACGTACTCATCCCTTACCTGGAACCTACGTAATAACTAACTCCAGAACATACTCATCCCTTACCTGGAACC
Source organism: Oncorhynchus masou masou (assembly GCF_036934945.1). NCBI lineage: Eukaryota > Metazoa > Chordata > Actinopteri > Salmoniformes > Salmonidae > Oncorhynchus > Oncorhynchus masou. Next base: position 3,733,023 of record NC_088218.1, on the reverse strand, counting down.
TACGTGATAACTAAATCCAGAACGTACTCATCCCTTACCTGGAACCTACATAATAACTAACTCCAGAACGTACTCATCCCTTACCTGGAACCTACGTAATAACTAACTCCAGAACGTACTCATCCCTTACCTGGAACCTCACGTAATAACTAACTCCAGAACATACTCATCCCTTACCTGGAACCTACGTGATAACTAACTCCAGAACGTACTCATCCCTTACCTGGAACCTACGTAATAACTAACTCCAGAAAGTACTCATCCCTTACCTGGAACCTACGTGATAACTAACTCCAGAACGTACTCATCCCTTACCTGGAACCTACGTAATAACTAACTCCAGAACGTACTCATCCCTTACCTGGAACCTACGTAATAACTAACTCCAGAACGTACTCATCCCTTACCTGGAACCTACGTAATAACTAACTCCAGAACGTACTCATCCCTTACCTGGAACCTAGGTACTCTTATAGCTTTCTTACGTTTTCCAAATTCTCTGTTTGATTGTCCAGTCATTTTTGTTCATTTTACAGTACAAGATACCCCCTGTCCATGAACACAACTATACAAAACAGAATTGTCAAACATTTTCTACATATATTGAATTACACCCAACTTTACATATTCAAAAATGAAACTGAAAATTCGATATCTTTTCTCGTGGTAGTATCTCTAACAGATATTTCCCCTCTTGAAAAGGATATGGTGTTTTTTAGTTTATTGCATGCGATAGATGAAAATACTAATAAAACCACGAACACCACAGTGCTCTGCAGCAACAGATATGAATTCATGTCAAATTCTAATTAGTTCACAGCTTGTTTCCTCCTGTAACCTCGTACACAGTGTCAGTTCAGTTAGTTCTGCAATTCAAATTTCGCTGAGTAACAGTTGTCCTTTAATCTATGTATCTCTACGTTAGATCTGTACAAACGAACAGTAATATGGTTGCAGAGGTATTCATAGAACACATTGAGTGACTTCATTGATCTACAGTTTTGTTTTTCAATGTAGAAACACAACTCTTCAAGATTGGTCTGTTCACCAGAAAGTCATTACTTTAAATGTATAACCCATTTGTTAGGTTAAATTAGTTTAAAACCTGAAAAAACACTAGAGAAAGCGTAATATTTGAGTGAAATCTTAAAGATTCAACCGATATTTTCACGAGGACAGATGATTTGTTGTTTCTCTTAATAAGTTTGTGTGATTAATGTGTTGGGCTTTATGACGTGCCCCTGGCTACTGATGTTACGGAACTATGGAAAGATTGCACCCCCCCCACCTACCCCCATAGAAACAGAATCTAGTCATTCTAGAATGTAGTTATTCTATTTCTACGTCACGAATCCACTCTGCTACAAATTATGGGTTTGTGTCGTTAAAAAATGTTTTGTATGTCTCTTCATATAGCTATGTTCTTTATATTCAATACAAATATACACAATAGGAATTTTCCATTATAAGATTAGTTTTATTTTTCTCAAGGAATATTCTTGAAGAATTCATAATGACGAAGTGCAAAGGAGAAGTGAGGCTTTGAAAACCCGATCCATTTCAACCTCCCAGCTAGCTAGCCAAACATTAGTGGTAAAGACCCTCGATAGCTTTTCTCTCTTTGTTTGTTTTTATAGTCCTAAATATCTCCTCTAGAGTAGTCAGTGAATCCCCGGCATGGCCCTCCAGCGCAGAAAGGCCACAGCACGATTGTCCCATCATCTCTTCTGACACCTTGACATCTGCACCACATCACTTCAACAAGACCAAATATTTCCCTTATGTGTCCCTGCCAGGAATCCCTGCACTGAGAGCTCTTCTAGGGGCAGAGGTCATTCCTATTTCTTTACATGTAGTTTATCTATGTGAGGATGGCATGTATACCTATGTGTGCTGTTAACTCACTCTTGGTAAAACAATACTTTGACACATGGCTGTCAATAGCGATCCTGATCCATTGTTTTGTGTTGGGGCGGTAGCAATACAAAACATATAGCTTATTCATTTTTGTCGACTGGGAATATTTTGTTTATGGTTGAAATAATGACCTGTCCTCTGGGTAAGTGTAGAGAGAAATGCAATTCTTTCGGAAAGCAGTTATTTTAGGGTCACGTTAGGACACGACATACAAGTCATCCAACATCCAAGAAGATAAAAAATTACGATGGATGTCCATTTGCTCCAACACACACACAGGTTGTCTTACCGCTCCATTTTTCTCTTCTTGTCCACGTTTCACTCAATACAGGATCTTGGGTTATTTAAAAAGGGAGTTCAAAGTTCAAAACAAGAACATTTTTTTTCTTTCTTTACACTCTGAACAAAACACAAAGTTGTGTTCTTCAGTTCTGCACCAAGATACCAAACCCCCAGGCAGGTAGTCCAGAGTCGTCTTCTCTCTGGTTATACCCTCTTTGTTGAGTTGTGTATCCGTCAGTACTCAGTAGATAAGAACAGTAACAGCACTGAACCAGATCCATATAAATATGTCTACGTCCCAAATGGCACCCTATTCCTTATATGGGCCCTGGTCAAAAGTAGCACACCAAATAAGGATTAGGGTACATGTTTCTGCACTGAGCAGAGCGATCATTACGCGGAGCGATCATCATGGGGACTCCCATCTGAGTTCTCAGTCTCCCCCTCTGATATGACCTGCATGGGTGCCGTGTAGAGTCGGCTACGGGTGCTGTAGCGACTACTATTGGCTGCAGGGGGGATCCGGGAACGCCCCTGTCTGGACGAAGCCGACGTGGGGGGTGTTTTAGGGCTGAAGCTGTCTGAACTGGGCCTGGGGAAGAGGCTGGGGGGGAAGAGTCGCTCCCCGGCCGCCTGCAATGATGGCTCCTGCAGGGGAGAGGGGGGCTCCTCGGTGGTGTACCTGACCTGGCCCTCAGCAGCCAAGGGGTGCCCAGGGGACTTAGGGGCAATGGGGCTCTTGAGGATCTCTGTAGCAGACATGCGGTAGCTGGAATCAGTCCGGCTGCCCTTCTTCAGGAGAAGCAGCTTGAACTCCTCGTTGGAGGTGCTGGACTTCTTGGCGCTGCGGTAGATGGGTCCTGGGGTGCGCTGGGTCCCGGCCGCGGTCAGGGTGGAGAGGGCTGGGGCGGGGGATGATGAGAGGGGGCGGAGGAGGGATGGCTGGGAGGATAGCTGCAGGTGGAACGACGGCGCCGGAGGAGGACACAGACGGCTCTTCCCACTCAGCTCTCCAGAGTCCTTACGGCCCAGGACTTTTCTCTTGGACCTAGAATAGGAGAGTGTTACACGGTTCAGGTAAACATTTTATAGCCCATTCTGCTGTGGTTCTGATGTCTGATGGGTTTCTGCTGTGGTTCTAATGTCTGATGGGTTTCTGCTGTGGTTCTGATGTCTGATGGGTTTCTGCTGTGGTTCTGATGTCTGATGGGTTTCTGCTGTGGTTCTGATGTCTGTTTTCTGCTGTGGTTCTGATGTCTGATGGGTTTCTGCTGTGGTTCTAATGTCTGATGGGTTTCTGCTGTGGTTCTGATGTCTGATGGGTTTCTGCTGTGGTTCTGATGTCTGATGGGTTTCTGCTGTGGTTCTGATGTCTGATGGGTTTCTGCTGTGGTTCTAATGTCTGATGGGTTTCTGCTGTGGTTCTGATGTCTGATGGGTTTCTGCTGTGGTTCTGATGTCTGATGGGTTTCTGCTGTGGTTCTGATGTCTGATGGGTTTCTGCTGTGGTTCTGAATGTCTGATGGGTTTCTGCTGTGGTTCTGATGTCTGATGGGTTTCTGCTGTGGTTCTGATGTCTGATGGGTTTCTGCTGTGGTTCTGATGTCTGATGGGTTTCTGCTGTGGTTCTGATGTCTGATGGGTTTCTGCTGTGGTTCTGATGTCTGATGGGTTTCTGCTGTGGTTCTGATGTCTGATGGGTTACTGCTGTGGTTCTGATGTCTGATGGGTTTCTGCTGTGGTTCTGATGTCTGATGGGTTTCTGCTGTGGTTCTGATGTCTGATGGGTTTCTGCTGTGGTTCTAATGTCTGATGGGTTTCTGCTGTGGTTCTGATGTCTGATGGGTTACTGCTGTGGTTCTGATGTCTGATGGGTTTCTGCTGTGGTTCTGATGTCTGATGGGTTTCTGCTGTGGTTCTGATGTCTGATGGGTTTCTGCTGTGGTTCTGATGTCTGATGGGTTTCTGCTGTGGTTCTAATGTCTGATGGGTTTCTGCTGTGGTTCTAATGTCTGATGGGTTTCTGCTGTGGTTCTGATGTCTGATGGGTTTCTGCTGTGGTTCTAATGTCTGATGGGTTTCTGCTGTGGTTCTGATGTCTGATGGGTTTCTGCTGTGGTTCTAATGTCTGATGGGTTTCTGCTGTGGTTCTAATGTCTGATGTGTTTCTGCTGTGGTTCTGATGTCTGATGGGTTTCTGCTGTGGTTCTGATGTCTGATGGGTTTCTGCTGTGGTTCTGATGTCTGATGGGTTTCTGCTGTGGTTCTAATGTCTGATGGGTTTCTGCTGTGGTTCTGATGTCTGATGGGTTTCTGCTGTGGTTCTGATGTCTGATGGGTTTCTGCTGTGGTTCTGATGTCTGATGGGTTTCTGCTGTGGTTCTAATGTCTGATGGGTTTCTGCTGTGGTTCTGATGTCTGATGGGTTTCTGCTGTGGTTCTAATGTCTGATGGGTTTCTGCTGTGGTTCTAATGTCTGATGTGTTTCTGCTGTGGTTCTGATGTCTGATGGGTTTCTGCTGTGGTTCTGATGTCTGATGGGTTTCTGCTGTGGTTCTAATGTCTGATGGGTTTCTGCTGTGGTTCTGATGTCTGATGGGTTTCTGCTGTGGTTCTGATGTCTGATGGGTTTCTGCTGTGGTTCTGATGTCTGATGGGTTTCTGCTGTGGTTCTGATGTCTGATGGGTTTCTGCTGTGGTTCTGATGTCTGATGGGTTTCTGCTGTGGTTCTGATGTCTGATGGGTTTCTGCTGTGGTTCTAATGTCTGATGGGTTTCTGCTGTGGTTCTAATGTCTGATGGGTTTCTGCTGTGGTTCTAATGTCTGATGGGTTTCTGCTGTGGTTCTAATGTCTGATGGGTTTCTGCTGTGGTTCTAATGTCTGATGGGTTTCTGCTGTGGTTCTAATGTCTGATGGGTTTCTGCTGTGGTTCTAATGTCTGATGGGTTTCTGCTGTGCTTCTAATGTCTGATGGGTTTCTGCTGTGGTTCTGATGTCTGATGGGTTTCTGCTGTGGTTCTGATGTCTGATGCATTCAATGTGTGTTCTCTGTTTGTAATTTGCTGCAACCTTGGAAAACAATGAAGATCTTTTGAACTGAAATGAAGATAGTGACAGATAAATGTAATAATAATATTGGTTATGACAAGTACAGCTATAACCCAGTGAGTCAAAAATAATACAGTTATTTGAAGTGAATTGAAAGTGACCTGTGGATCATGGCGAACAGGTCTTCAGTAGTACGTGATTTGCTGGGCGACATGAAGACAACATCATCATCAGGTTTGGTTGTTTCGTCAGTCAGAGGAGAGAGGGAGTTGTCACTGGGACTAGTAGACTCTGGAGGAAAAGGAACAGGAGGTTATAGGGAATACCATGCCAGATCTGATCACATTCCTTATAGGTCATTAAAGACTAGAGATGAGAGGACCACAACAGAACAGAAGTGATCTGATCACATTCCTTATAGGTCATTAAACCCTCTAGAGATGAGAGGACCACAACAGAAGTGATCTGATCACATTCCTTATAGGTCATTAAACCCTCTAGAGATGAGAGGACCAGAACAGAAGGAAGAGAAAGGGGATTATACTGTTACTTGAAGTCTCTTAAATTAATACATCAATTCAAAAACAATTCATTGCTAAAAAGTCTCAAAGTAAAATAAAGTTTTAAGTAAAGTACTAAAGCTGCAATATGTCACTTTTTGGGTGACCCGACAAAATTCACATAGAAATGTGTTTATATAGATCTGTCATTCTCATTGAAAGCAAGTCTAAGAAGTCGTATAGATCTGTTCTATGTGCTCTATTTCTACGCTTCCCGTTTTTGCGTCTTTTACTTGTGGTTTTGTACACCAGCTTCAAACAGCTGAAAATACAACATTTTTGGTTATGGATAAGATATTTCACAGCGCTTTAGATGGTACAATGACTCACTACACTATATTTGCTTGTTGTGACACATAAACTGAAATTAGGCGAACTGTTCTAATTTTTGAAACCAGGAAATGGCGGAGGGATTTCTGCATAACGCATAATATTTAAGTAGGGTACAAGTAAAATCTACCAGTCCAGACTGACCTTTGCTGAAGTAGTCCTCTGTGTCCGGTGTGGTGGAGTCATCTCTGCTGTTATCCTGAGAGGCACTTCTGGTAGGAACCCCTGATGATGTCATCTCATAGCGGTCCTCTCCACTCCGACCTCTTAGATCTATCACATGGCTGATTGAGTAAGGGTGTGATGCTTCCATCGTTACACCGGGCACTTTGTCAGGACCGCTGCTTGGGCCCAAGTCCCACCTCTGGACCATTTGACTGTGACAGGAGTGTGTCTGTGACTGGCTGTGATAATGTGACTGGGACTGATATGAGTGGGACTCCTCTAGCGTCTCGTACGTCGGTGGTTCCCTTGGATGATCTCTTTGATGATATTCTCGATATTCTCTAATGAGGCCTTGACTGTGACTCATAACCCTTGATATCTCTCTATCGTGCTCTTCCTCCTCCTCGTCTTCTTCGTCCTCTATCCGCTCCCTAGCACGTGGCACTCCGGGTGTGTAGTAGGAATCACGGGTTCTGGAGTTGGCGGTGGCGCTCGGTGCGTGGGTTCCTCAAGTTCCAAAGGTTCCGCAGGGCGCGTCCGGAACGCCGTCATTGCCCAGAAGGTTCCGGGGCTGTAGCGGTCCTGCCGGTGCCTGGCCAGGCTCTCATAGGTCGGGGGGCCGTCCGGGTGCTGCATGGGGGTGGGGTGGTGCTGGGGCTGGGGTACAGAGTGGTGGTGGTGCTCCTGAGAAGGGTGGTGGGGGTCCTGGGTCGGTGGTGGTGGGGGTTTATGGGCGATGGGTCTCCTGGGTGGCAGGGGCCTGGTGTTGGTGTCAGAGTGGGGGGTCACGATGGTTACACTGGGCATCTTGGGTCTGGTGGCAGGGGCCCCTGAAGCCTCGTGGGCCCATGCTTGTGGAGGTGGTGGAGGCTCCTGGCCCTGAGCACCCTGAGCCTGGCCCCGGGCCTGGGGCTGAGAACCATCGGTGGCCCTGTGGCCGATGGAACGTAGCTGGACGGAGCGCAGCACAGTGGGGGTGATGGCCAGGGCCATGGGGTTGGCAGCAAGTGGGGCCTCTGGAGTCAGAGTGGATCCATTGATAAACACAGAGGGGGCTGCACTAGCGTTAGCACTAGCACTAGCGTTAGCATTAGAACTAGCGTGAGCGTTAGCACAAGCTTTAGCGTTAGCACTAGCTTTAGCACTAGCATTAGCGTTAGCGGCTGCAGTGTTACACGCGGTGGCCCGGGCCTCTGCTGCTGCTGCCCTCTGCTTGTTCTGGTGCAGCGTGTGCATGTGGGTCCGGTGGGCCAGAGTGGGTAACGGCCGGCTGCCATGGGCGCTGTGAAGAGAACTTAAGTCCAGCTGGGTGGGTGGAGCCGGGAAGTCATAGTCCTTCCTGGATGACGAGGAAGAGGAAGAGGAACAGGAAGAGGAGGATCCAGAGGCCGAGCTAGAGAACTGGGTCTGGGCCTGGTGCTGCAGCGAGGATAGAGAAGACTTCCTCTCGGGGACTTTGGGTTTCCGTTTCCCGCTGGTCGGAGAGAGCGGGCCGGGGAAGAACGCTAATGGGAATGAAGACGTGGGCGTCTCGGATTGGCTGGAGTATCCGCTGGAGGGCGAGGCGAGGCCAGCCAGCTTCTCAGGAGAGCCCAGCTTGAAGTCTCCATCCCCGGGGGGAAGAGGAGGGGAGGTGGGCCTGGAGGAGCTGGAACCAGAGCCGGAGGAATGCATCAACGCCTGGGTCTCTCCCCCGGGAGAGGAGGAGCTGCCCACTGGCGACTTGATGCATTCAATAACAGTAGTACCCGTAGCAGTGCTGGAGTTGGACAAGGAGCCGTTGGGGTCCAGGTTATTTTGGGATTTCAAGTCGTTGAGGAACCAGAGGTCTGCATAGTCAGACTGAACGGCGCCCTCGTCCTTGAAGGAGTGAGTGTCAGTGGACCCGAACGAGGTGGGCTCGGTCATCTCCACAGTCCTGGGGCTCCTGGGGCTCCCCATCCCCCAGGCACCACCACCACCCAATGCCTCAGCCTCCAACCCAGGACTCTCCACCTCCCCTGGGCTGGCCATGTCCAGCTGCAGCCTCATCTCTCTGTCTCTGGAAGACATGGGCAGGTTCAGGGTCTGGGTCTGCCCACTACTATGAATCTTTGGTTGGTCCTGGTCGCCCCGCTCATCGCCCTGCTCATCGCCCTGCTCATCGCCCTGCTCATCGCCCTGCACATCGCCCTGCTCATCGCCCTGCTCAGGGGGGACGTTCTCTGGAGCACTAGCGCTACACGTCTCCTTCAGCGATGAGCTCCGTTTTGGTGGGGGTGGTTTGACCTTTGGTTTCTTCAGCGGACGACACGGTCTCCCTAGCGTCATGGTGGCTCCCCTGTAGTCAGAGGACTGAGGAGGATACCCAGCCATGCCCTCTCCCTCACCAGGCGTAGCGCCCACAGTATTACCCTGGCCACAGTCAGCGCCAGAGCCCACTGCTGCATAGTTGTACATGTAGCTCCTGTAACTCTGGCCCTGCATGGAGTCAACGTGCATGGAGGATGAGTAGAAGCCCTGGGAGTCTGCTGCAGCAGGAGGGGGAGCTTGGTCTGAGAAGCCGTCGTAGGTGCTGATGCTGGTGAAGTCTATCCTGGTCTGGTCCCCCCTGGACGAACGCCTGGGGCTGAAGTCCTGACTACACAGCTGGTCCTGATCAGCCTAGAACAGGATAACATAACATTATATAAGATAAGAGGAGACAAGATAAGAGAAAAGATTAGAAGAAAAGATTAGAAGAGGAGAGGTGAGGAGAGGATAATCTATATTGCTAAATAGCAGTGGTACCTGGTCTTGAGGGTAGGTCCACTCTCCCTCGCTGGCAGTACTGACCCCTGCATCATCCAGCTGGTCAGTGGCTGAGGAGGTGAAGGAGCTGGACCTATGACCCTGGCCCTATAATAATAATGATAATAATTCATCATAATAATAAATACGATTTATATAGCTATTTTCCAGTAGCTCAATGTGCTTTATCTAGTTCAGTTAAGAAAATGTAGCTTAATTTTATTTACAGCTAAAATATGAACTTCCTGTACAAAAGTCCCAACCAACAATACCGTGTCCAAGTCAATAAATAAAGTATTGAAGACAGGAAGTGAAAGGTAAGTAGGATCGTCAGGGAAACTCACCTGTGGCTGATCTGAATGGTACGGGTCGATGATAAAGCCGGTGAGGTCATCGATGGCGTGCGGCGCGGCGTTGAGCGACAGCTCCGAGTCACAGTGGGAGGAGCCGGTCAGAGGGGGGGATGCGGCGGGGGGGAGTGTCTCAGAGGTCTGGGAGGGGCATGTGGAACTGCTGCCACTCCAGTTACCACTGGACGACTGGTGGTCCTCCTTATAGGAATAATACATGTTATCTGTAAGAGCACTTTTCATCACATGCAGAAAGCAGAAAGCTCTGCACATCATATAAGTAAGTCAGAAGCCAGAATGGCCCATTGGGCAAAGTTTCTGTATCTGAGGCAGCTTGATGTACAGTACACCCCTGGACAGGACACTAGTCTATCTCCTGTTTCTATATCTTGAGGCAGCTTGTAGTGAGACAGCTGGATGTACAGTACACCCCCTGGACAGGACACTAGTCTATCTCCTGGGTGAGACAGCTGGATGTACACTAGTATCTCCTGTTTCTGTTTCTATCTTGAGGCAGCTTGATGTACCAGTACACCCCCTGGACAGGACACTAGTCTATCTCCTGTTTCTGACAGGACACCCCTGGAGTCTATCTCCTGTTTCTGTAGTGAGACAGCTGGATGTACAGTACACCCCCTGGACAGGACACTAGTCTATCTCCTGTTTCTGGAGGCAGCTTGATGACACCCCCTGGACAGTCACTAGTCTATCTCCTGTTTCTGTAGTGAGACAGCTGGATGTACAGTACACCCCTGGACAGGACACTAGTCTATCTCCTGTTTCTGTATCTTGAGGCAGCTTGATGTACCAGTACACCCCCTGGACAGGACACTAGTCTATCTCCTGTTTCTGTAGTGAGACAGCTGGATGTACAGTACACCCCCTGGACAGGACACTAGTCTATCAGGACAGGACACTAGTCTATCTCCTGTTTCTATATCTTGAGGCAGCTTGATGTACCAGTACACCCCTGGACAGGACACTAGTCTATCTCCTGTTTCTGTAGTGAGACAGCTTGATGTACAGTACACCCCTGGACAGGACACTAGTCTATCTCCTGTTTCTGTATATCTTGAGGCAGCTTGATGTACAGTACACCCCTGGACAGTCTATCACCTGTTTCTATATCTTGAGGCAGCTTGATGTCTATCTCCTGTTTCTGTAGTGAGACAGCTGGATATCTTGATCTCCTGTTTCTGTAGTGAGACAGCTGGATGTACCAGTACACCCCCTGGACAGGACACTAGTCTATCTCCTGTTTCTGTAGTGAGACAGCTGGATGTACAGTACACCCCCTGGACAGGACACTAGTCTATCACCTGTTTCTATATCTTGAGGCAGCTTGACAGTACACCCTGGACAGGACACTGTCTATCTCCTGTTTCTGTAGTGAGACAGCTGTTTACACCCCTGGACAGGACACTAGTCTATCACCTGTTTCTATATCTTGAGGCAGCTTGATGTACCAGTACACCCTCTGGACAGGACACTAGTCTATCTCCTGTTTCTGTATCTTGAGGCAGCTTGATGTACAGTACACCCCCTGGACAGGACACTAGTCTATCTCCTGTTTCTGTAGTGAGACAGCTGGATGTACAGTACACCCCCTGGACAGGACACTAGTCTATCTCCTGTTTCTATATCTTGAGGCAGCTTGATGTACCAGTACACCCCCTGGACAGGACACTAGTCTGTCGCAAGGCTTGCTCATCAAAAACAAACTGACAAAAACAAACAAAATGACTTCCAAAAGGCTACAAGCAAAAGAAGACAGAAGACAAGATACACAGATAAGTGAAGATGGCAACGAAGACGTACCTTGTGGTCTATCTGTCCTCTCAGCACCCCCGTCGTAGAGACAGAGTGGATGGGGCTGCTGAAGGTGTCTGAGCTGGAGGAGATCTCACAGTTCCCCATGTCGACCTGACGGGGGAGGCGGGAGCGCCCCCTCTCCATCCACATGTGTTCTGGACTCCCCTCGTCTCCTTGCTGTATCCTCTTCAGACTCCCCAGCTGCAGCTCTGGCATGGCCTGGTCATCCGTACTCTCCTCCTCGTCTTTTAACATCCTTGGCCCCGTTCCCGGGAGGAAGTCCTCCGTCTCGTATGGAGAGAGCTCCTCATCTTCATCGTCATCGTCGTCATCATCATCCTCATCTTCGTCACTGTCGTCCTGGTCCTCGTCGCGTATGCGGCCGCCCTCGCGGGGGAGGCTGCGGGAGCGGAGGCGAGAGCCGGAGGCGGTGTACATGGCGGTGTCAGGGTGGTCGGGGAGCGAGGAGATGTTCCCGGTGGAGTGGGAGAGGGAGGCGGGGATTCCCCCCTGGCCGCCGCGCTGGGCACGTATACGTCTCCTGGATGGGGCGCCACCGCCACCGGTCAGGCAGTCGTCCGTCTGGCAGCCGGAGTCCTTGGTGTGTCCCCCTCGGAGGGACAGCTCCTCCTGACAGAGGGACAGGTGAGGGTTGGTGTGGACCACCACTGTCCTTTCCCTCGTCACTGGAGACTCATCAGAGTCTGAAGGGAAACAGGGGTGGCAGTAAGTCATCCATCAACATGATTAGAAAATAAAGTCTGAATCTCCTGTTTTCTATCAGTGAAATTCAGGCAGATATTTGTTCAAGTCTAAATGGTAGGATAAATATGCATGTTTGTTTGTCTCCAGAAAATAGGATTGTGTTAAACCATCAAAGTAAAGAAACATAGAGGAGGAACAACAACTTTACAGTCAGTTGACTGAGTGGTAATGACAGTACTTGGAGGTCAGGCACAGACAGACAGACAGTATAACAGACAGACAGACAGTATAACAGACAGACAGACAGTATAACAGACAGACAGCTGTACCCATGTCCTGTTGAACTCGTCTGGGGATCCCGGTGATGGTCTTCCTCCTCCTCAGCTTCCTCCTCCTCTGCAGCACAGACTGGGAGTGTACCAGGGAGCAGCGCACACTAGCCTCCCTGTCGAACCCCACCCCTGTGGAGGGGAACACACGCAATGTACAACATTGATGACATTTATTGTCCGTCAAGAGTAATGTCTTTCCACATCTCACAAATGACATTCCACACAGTTTACAAGTTCCACACACTCACTAATACACAAACAACAGTTAATTAATTTATTAATTGATTCAAACAACCGACTAGAGAGGGAGAGAGGAAAGGAGAGAGAGGGAGCGACAGAATGTACAGAGTGAGAGAGAGAGAAAGGGAGAGAAAGAGAGAGAGCGACAGAATGTAGAGTGAGAGAGAGAAAACTTTAGAGAGAGAAAGAGAGAGAGAGAGCGACAGAATGTACAGAGTGAGAGAGAGAGAGAGAGAGAGAGAGAGCGACAGAATGTACAGAGAGAGAGCGCGACAGAATGTACAGAGTGAGAGAGAGAGAAAGGAAGAGAGAGAGAGAAAAGAGAGAGCACAGAATTGTCAGGATTTGGCCAGGGTTGAATTCCAGGTTTTGGTCACTAGATGCCCCAACATTGTGCTTTTTGACCTTATGTTTTATCCCTTGTTCCCCATTATTAGAGAGAGAGAGCCTCAGAATGTACAGAGTGAGAGAGAGAGAGAAAGGAGAGAGAGGGAGCGACAGAGTACAGAGAGAGAGAGAGAAAGGGAGAGAAAGAGAAAAGCGACAGAATTTAGAGAGAGAGAGAGAATGTACAGAGAGAGAGAGAGAAAGGGAGAGACAGAATGTACAGAGAGAGAGAAAGAGGAGAGAATTAGAGAGTTTCCCTCAGTTCTGTGCTCTGTGTTTGTATGTTAGAGAGAGCCTAGTGTTCTGTGTTTTCTTGTCGATTCCGGTGGATGCTCTTGTGGAATTCTGTTTTTGTTTTTGAGTGTCTCTTGAGGCTTTTTTTGTGCTATTCCTACCACCTTTTGGATTTGCCATTTTTGTATTTAAGGACTTCTCCTTTTTACTTTATTAAATACACCGTCTTAAGACTGCTGTGTCTGCCTCATCTTCTGGGTTCTGCTGACTATTCGTGGCTCAGTTGGTTAAGTGACTGTTTCTCACTCCGGAGACCCAGGTTCGTAACCGGGTCCTGACAAGAATGTACAGAGTGAGATAGAGAGAGAGAGACAGAATGTACAGAGTTAGAGAGAGAGAGAGAGCAACAGAATGTACAGAGAGAGAGCGCGACAGAATGTACAGAGTGAGAGAGAAAGGGAGAGAGAGAGAGCGACAGAATGTACAGAGAGAAAGGGAGAGAGAGAATGGGAGTGAGAGAGACAGAGAGCGAGAGAGAGAGAGCGCGATTGAGAGAATATCAGACACATCCAGGGACAGACATTGGAGCTATGTTGTGTTTACCAGTGACGTTGATGGGGATGATGCACGAGGACACGACTGCTGGGTCACTCTTCATCCTCTCCTGAGGGGTGGGCAGAGGCAGGGCCTTGGACCAGTTGGTCTGCTTGTCCAGTGTGGAGGGGGGGTTGGGGATAGCACCAGTAGACCTGTGGCCCACTGCAGGCTCAGCATCAGGGTCAGTGGTAGTGGCAGCCTGAAGCAGATGGAGAGAGATACAGTCAGTTGGTGTTGTAGGGTTAGAGTAACACCTAGAAAAGTTACAAATGGTATACTTAATCAATAAGGCACAAGGGGGTGTGGTATGTGGCCAATATACCACGGCTAAGGGCTGTTCTTTGGCACAACCCCGAGGTGCCTTATTGCTATTATAAACTGGTTATCAACGCAATTAGAGCAGTAAAAATAAATGTTTTGTCATACCCGTGGTATACGGTCTGATATACCACGGCTGTCAGCCAATCAGCATTCAGGCCTGGAACCAGCCAGGTTATAATATTCTCGATATACTCTACCACTATAGGACCAGAGCATCATGGCTCACTATATAGGGAATAGAGAACAAGGAGCCCTTTTCAACACATGCTTAGATGTATTGTTACAAAGGCCAACATACAAAGTACATTGTCTTCAGGCAGTTACTTAACTCTTTATGTTTAACAGTTATACACTTACAAGGCACAGACACAAAATGAGCAAAACATTTGAATTCCATTTCAGTAAATGTTCTGGAGGAAAGGGAAATGAGGAAAGATATCAAGATCAACACAGAGATCAACAGACAGCTCAAACACTCAAGTGTCAAAGAGCATGATTCCAGGAAAGTCCCAGAGTTCTGGATAGTGGTCAGAAGTTGAAAGGAGTGGAGAGGAGAATGATCATGTTTTGAAGACAGTAGACAGGAGCTAATGAGATGTAGACAGGAGACAGTAGACAGGAGCTAATGAGATGTAGACAGTAGACAGGAGCTAATGAGATGTAGACAGTAGACAGGAGCTAATGAGATGTAGACAGGAGACAGTAGACAGGAGCTAATGAGATGTAGACAGGAGCTAATGAGATGTAGACAGTAGACAGTAGACAGGAGCTAATGAGATGTAGACAGGAGACAGGACAGGAGCTAATGAGATGTAGACAGTAGACAGGAGCTAATGAGATGTAGACAGTAGACAGGAGCTAATGAGATGTAGACAGTAGACAGTAGACAGTAGACAGGAGCTAATGAGATGAAGAGAGTAGACAGTAGACAGTAGACAGGAGCTAATGAGATGTAGACAGTAGACAGGAGCTAATGAGATGTAGACAGGACAGTACAGGAGCTAGAGATGTAGACAGGAGACAGTAATGAGATGTAGACAGGAGACAGGAGCTAATGAGATGTAGACAGGAGACAGTAGACAGGAGCTAATGAGATGTAGACAGGAGACAGTAGACAGGAGCTAATGAGATGTAGACAGTAGACAGGAGCTAATGAGATGTAGACAGGAGACAGTAGACAGGAGCTAATGAGATGTAGACAGGAGACAGTAGACAGCTAATGAGATGTAGACAGGAGACAGTAGACAGGAGCTAATGAGATGTAGACAGTAGACATGAGCTAATGAGATGTAGACAGTAGACAGGAGCTAATGAGATGTAGACAGGAGACAGTAGACAGGAGCTAATGAGATGTAGACAGTAGACAGTAGATAGGAGCTAATGAGATGTAGACAGGAGACAGTAGACAGGAGCTAATGAGATGTAGACAGGAGACAGTAGACAGGAGCTAATGAGATGTAGACAGGAGACAGTAGACAGGAGCTAATGAGATGTAGACAGTAGACAGGAGCTAATGAGATGTAGACAGTAGACAGGAGCTAATGAGATGTAGACAGTAGACAGGAGCTAATGAGATGTAGACAGTAGACAGGAGCTAATGAGATGTAGACAGTAGACAGGAGCTAATGAGATTTAGACAGTAGACAGTAGACAGGAGCTAATGAGATGTAGACAGTAGACAGGAGCTAATGAGATGAAGACAGTAGACAGGAGCTAATGAGATGTAGACAGTAGACAGGAGCTAATGAGATGTAGACAGTAGACAGGAGCTAATGAGATGTAGACAGTAGACAGGAGCTAATGAGATGTAGACAGGAGACAGTAGACAGGAGCTAATGAGATGTAGACAGTAGACAGGAGCTAATGAGATGAAGACAGTAGACAGGAGCTAATGAGATGAAGACAGTAGACAGGAGCTAATGAGATGTAGACAGTAGACAGGAGCTAATGAGATGTAGACAGTAGACAGGAGCTAATGAGATGAAGACAGTAGACAGTAGACAGTAGACAGGAGCTAATGAGATGAAGAGAGTAGACAGTAGACAGTAGACAGTAGACAGGAGCTAATGAGATGTAGACAGGAGACAGTAGGCAGGAGCTAATGAGATGAAGACAGTAGACAGGAGCTAATGAGATGAAGAGAGTAGACAGGAGACAGTAGACAGGAGCTAATGAGATGTAGACAGTAGACAGGAGCTAATGAGATGTAGACAATTGACAGTAGACAGGAGACAGTAGGCAGGAGCTAATGAGATGAAGACAGTTGAGATGTAGACAGTAGACAGGAGCTAATGAGAAGTAGACAGTAGACAGGAGCTAATGAGATATAGACAGTAGACAGGAGCTAATGAGATGAAGACAGTAGACAAGAGCTAATGAGATGAAGACAGTTGAGATGTAGACAGTAGACAGGAGCTAATGAGATGTAGACAGTAGACAGGAGCTAATGAGATATAGACAGTAGACAGTAGACAGGAGCTAATGAGATGTAGACAGTAGACAGTAGACAGGAGCTCATGAGATATAGACAGTAGACAGGAGCTAATGAGATGTAGACAGTAGACAGGAGCTAATGAGATATAGACAGTAGACAGGAGCTAATGAGATGTAGACAGTAGACGGAGGTTAGAACAGCAGGAAGGAGAGGAGTAGTAGTAGTTCTATTTAGAACTAGTATTACAATTCATTTCGGGCCTGTAGATTTTAAACCACGAGGCTTGGAATGCAGGCAAATACCTTTCTGGTCCATGGGGTGAAGAGGCAACATTCAGTGGGGGAGGGGGAGCGGGTACGGTCATACTATAAACACAAAACATGAAGAAAACAAAAATGATGACAACTTGATCGATGGGACAAAATGAAAACCCTGGATGGGACTTAGAGACAAAGGTGAAATCATATTGAATGAAACATTAGACAGACAGGATGAAACATGGGGACCCAACATTAGACAGACAGGATGAAACATGGGGACCCAACATTAGACAGACAGGATGAAACATGGGGACCCAACATTAGACAGACAGGATGAAACATGGGGACCCAACATTAGACAGACAGGATGAAACATGGGGACCCAACATTAGACAGACAGGATGAAACATGGAGACCCAACATTAGACAGACAGGATGAAACATGGGGACCCAACATTAGACAGACAGGATGAAACATGGGGACCCAACATTAGACAGACAGGATGAAACATGGGGGGGGGATGAAACACATTAGACAGACAGGATGAAACATGGGGACCCAACATTAGACAGACAGGATGAAACATGGGGACCCAACATTAGACAGACAGGATGAAACATGGGGACCCAACATTAGACAGAGGATGAAACATGGGGACCCAACATTAGACAGACAGGATGAAACATGGGGACCCAACATTAGACAGACAGGATGAAACATGGGGACCCAACATTAGACAGACAGGATGAAACATGGGACCCAACATTAGACAGACAGGATGAAACATGGGGACCCAACATTAGACAGACAGGATGAAACATGGGGACCCAACATTAGACAGACAGGATGAAACATGGGGACCCAACATTAGACAGACAGGGATGAAACATGGGGACCCAACATTAGACCCAACATTAGACAGGATGAAACATGGGGACCCAACATTAGACAGACAGGATGAAACATGGGGACCCAACATTAGACAGACAGGATGAAACATGGGGACCCAACATTAGACAGATGAAACATGGGGACCCAACATTAGACAGACAGGATGAAACATGGGGACCCAACATTAGACAGACAGGATGAAACATGGGGACCCAACATTAGACAGACAGGATGAAACATGGACCCAACATTAGACAGACAGGATGAAACATGGGGACCCAACATTAGACAGGATGAAACATGGGGACCCAACATTAGACAGACAGGATGAAACATGGGGACCCAACATTAGACAGACAGGATGAAACATGGGGACCCAACATTAGACAGACAGGATGAAACATGGGGACCCAACATTAGACAGACAGGATGAAACATGGGGACCCAACATTAGACAGACAGGATGAAACATGGAGACCCAACATTAGACAGACAGGATGAAACATGGGGACCCAACATTAGACAGACAGGATGAAACATGGGGACCCAACATTAGACAGACAGGATGAAACATGGGGACCCAACATTAGACAGACAGGATGAAACATGGAGGGGGGACCCAACATTAGACAGACAGGATGAAACATGGGGACCCAACATTAGACAGACAGGATGAAACATGGGGACCCAACATTAGACAGACAGGATGAAACATGGGGACCCAACATTAGACAGACAGATGAAACATGGGGACCCAACATTAGAAACAGGATGAAACATGGGACCCAACATTAGACAGACAGGATGAAACATGGGACCCAACATTAGACAGACAGGATGAAACATGGGGACCCAACATTAGACAGACAGGATGAAACATGGGGACCCAACATTAGACAGACAGGATGAAACATGGGGACCCAACATTAGACAGACAGGATGAAACATGGGGACCCAACATTAGACAGACAGGATGAAACATGGGGACCCAACATTAGACAGACAGGATGAAACATGGGGACCCAACATTAGACAGACAGGATGAAACATGGGGACCCAACATTAGACAGACAGGATGAAACATGGGGACCCAAAACATTGTGAGACAGAAGAAAAAAATGGGGACGGAGATGAGTAAGACAGGATGAAACATCCCAACATTAGACAAGACAGGATGAAATCATCGGGGACATCCTACAAGAAAACGGAGAAAAATTATATTCGACAGGATGAAAGCTGAGAGGTGACCGTTGTCAGGATCCCTCAGGACAGAAAGCTGTTATGAACTGTTATAAGAGTGGCATTAGCAGGACTCTAGAGGGGTCATCTTGTAACATGGACGCCATCCCATTTACCTTTCTCTGTATAGTGTGACAGTGAACCTCCCTTCCAGGTCTCTCCTGCAGCGTTAAAGGAAGATACGCAGCACGATGAGTCATAACGCTAAACATTCTTATGCAATACAATCATACTCCCCCAGACAGCATGCAAACTCACTGGGATGGAAAACACATGATTAAAAACATGGATGAGATCAGGTAGCCTAGCGGTTAGAGAGACAGCCAGCAACCGGAGGGTTGCCAGGTCAAATCCCGGGTCGGACGGGGAAAATCTGGGGGAAGTGATCAAATCTTAAGATGCCATTGCCTGCCCTTGAGCAAGGCACTTAACCCCTACAAAGACAGCTCCCAGAGAGGAGCCCCCTGCACCTCTCCAAAACTTGTTTAATGTGTCTTTCGGAGGGGTTGGGTGAAACATTCAAAGACAGGTTGGACCTTGAGGGCAATTGACCGATAAAGTGATCCGAATGTAGATATATGACTCTGATGTCTTTCCTGTTACCTTTCTGTGTATTGTCTGGATGTTTGTCTCTCTCACGTGTCTCTCCTAGTGGAAGCCGTGCAGCAGAGAGGAGAAGAAGACAACCAGCTGAAACCTACTAAGCTCACTGCACTGCACTGGTGACATCATCAACAATGGACACATGCTACTATATCATGTTTAAGAAGAAATTCAACTGTATTTTCGTAGTTACAGTTACAGGACCACAATGTAGGTTGACAACACACACCACTTGCAGGTTGACAACACACACCACTTGTAGGTTGACAACACACACCACTGGGGACAACACACCACTTGTAGGTTGACAACACACACCACTTGTAGGTTGACAACACACAGCACTTGTAGGATGAGAACACACCCACTTGTAGGTAGACAACACATAGCACTTGTAGGTTGACAACACACAGCACTTATAGGTTGACATCACACACCACTTGTAGGTTGACAACACACACCACTTGTAGGTAGACAACACATAGACAGTAGGATGACAACACACACCACTTGTAGGTTGACATCACACACCACTTGTAGGTTGACAACACACACCACTTGTAGGTTGACATCACACACCACTTGTAGGTTGACAACACCACCACTTATAGGTTGACAACACACACCACTAACAGGCACTACACTATGTGATAGTTTACCTTCCGCAGTTGATATTCTACCTCTCTCTCTGGTCTCGCCTGCTGCTTGTTAATAAAACAAACAAATACAGATTAGCTGCTATATCAGTCAAGTCATTTCAGGACATTGATTAGCTGCTATATCAGTCAAGTCATTTCAGGACATTGATTAGCTGTTGTATCAGTCAAGTCAATTCAGGACTATTGATTAGCTGCTGTATCAGTCAAGTCAATTCAGCACTTCTCCTCGGGACATTGATTAGCTGCTGTATCAGTCAAGTCATTTCAGCACTTCTCCTCGGGACATTGATTAGCTGCTGTATCAGTCAAGTCATTTCAGCACTTCTCCTCGGGACATTGATTAGCTGCTGTATCAGTCAAGTCATTTCAGCACTTCTCCTCGGGACATTGATTAGCTGCTGTATCAGTCAAGTCATTTCAGCACTTCTCCTCGGGACATTGATTAGCTGCTGTATCAGTCAAGTCATTTCAGCACTTCTCCTCGGACATTGATTAGCTGCTGTATCAGTCAAGTCATTTCAGCACTTCTCCCTGCAGCGGGACATTGATTAGCTGCTGTATCAGTCAAGTCATTTCAGCACTTCTCCTCGGGACATTGATTAGCTGCTGTATCAGTCAAGTCAATTCAGCACTTCTCCTCGGGACATTGATTAGCTGTTGTATCAGTCAAGTCATTTCAGGACATTGATTAGCTGCTATATCAGTCAAGTCATTTCAGGACATTGATTAGCTGCTGTATCAGTCAAGTCATTTCAGCACTATTGATTAGCTGCTGTATCAGTCAAGTCAATTCAGCACTTCTCCTCGGGACATTGATTAGCTGCTGTATCAGTCAAGTCATTTCAGCACTTCTCCTCGGGACATTGATTAGCTGCTGTATCAGTCAAGTCATTTCAGCACTTCTCCTCGGGACATTGATTAGCTGCTGTATCAGTCAAGTCATTTCAGCACTTCTCCTCAGGACATTGATTAGCTGCTGTATCAGTCAAGTCATTTCAGGACATTGATTAGCTGTTGTATCAGTCAAGTCATTTCAGCACTTCTCCTCAGGACATTGATTAGCTGCTGTATCAGTCAAGTCATTTCAGCACTATTGATTAGCTGTTGTATCAGTCAAGTCATTTCAGGACATTGATTAGCTGTTGTATCAGTCAAGTCATTTCAGCACTTCTCCTCAGGACATTGGTTAGCTGCTATATCAGTCAAGTCATTTCAGGACATTGATTAGCTGTTGTATCAGTCAAGTCATTTCAGGACATTGATTAGCTGCTGTATCAGTCAAGTCATTTCAGCACTTCTCCTCGGGACATTGATTAGCTGCTGTATCAGTCAAGTCATTTCAGCACTATTGATTAGCTGCTGTATCAGTCAAGTCATTTCAGCACTTCTCCTTGGGACATTGATTAGCTGCTGTATCAGTCAAGTCATTTCAGCACTTCTCCTCAGGACATTGATTAGCTGCTGTATCAGTCAAGTCATTTCAGCACTATTGATTAGCTGTTGTATCAGTCAAGTCATTTCAGGACATTGATTAGCTGTTGTATCAGTCAAGTCATTTCAGCACTTCTCCTCAGGACATTGGTTAGCTGCTATATCAGTCAAGTCATTTCAGGACATTGATTAGCTGTTGTATCAGTCAAGTCATTTCAGGACATTGATTAGCTGCTGTATCAGTCAAGTCATTTCAGCACTTCTCCTCGGGACATTGATTAGCTGCTGTATCAGTCAAGTCATTTCAGCACTATTGATTAGCTGCTGTATCAGTCAAGTCATTTCAGCACTTCTCCTCGGGACATTGATTAGCTGCTGTATCAGTCAAGTCATTTCAGGACATTGATTAGCTGCTGTATCAGTCAAGTCATTTCAGGACATTGATTAGCTGTTGTATCAGTCAAGTCATTTCAGCACTTCTCCTCAGGACATTGATTAGCTGCTGTATCAGTCAAGTCATTTCAGGACATTGATTAGCTGTTGTATCAGTCAAGTCATTTCAGCACTTCTCCTCGGGACATTGATTAGCTGTTGTAATCAGTCAAGTCATTTCAGCACTTCTCCTCGGGACATTGATTAGCTGCTGTATCAGTCAAGTCATTTCAGGACATTGATTAGCTGCTGTATCAGTCAAGTCATTTCAGGACATTGATTAGCTGTTGTATCAGTCAAGTCAATTCAGGACATTGATTAGCTGTTGTATCAGTCAAGTCATTTCAGCACTATTGGTTAGCTGCTGTATCAGTCAAGTCATTTCAGGACATTGATTAGCTGTTGTATCAGTCAAGTCAATTCAGGACATTGATTAGCTGTTGTATCAGTCAAGTCATTTCAGGACATTGATTAGCTGCTGTATCAGTCAAGTCATTTCAGGACATTGATTAGCTGCTGTATCAGTCAAGTCATTTCAGCACTTCTCCTCGGGACATTGATTAGCTGTTGTATCAGGTGTGCTTGTATAGCGCTTGAGCAAAGCCTGTAAAGACATGTGTATCCCCTTACCGCGCGGCTGTGCCTGCCCCTCTGCTCGTGCCGTCTGAGGGTGCGTGGGGAAGGGAGGGTGGGCATTGGAGGAGCCCCAGAGATGGAGATGGTCACTCTGCGCTCGCGGCTGTTCGACCGTTGACGTTGCTGTTGGTCTGTAAACCATGAGGGAAATACTGAGGTCAGATTCTGACAGGGTCTCGCTACATTAGATGACGGTATTCACTAGCAATCACCATGTTGTGACTGTGTTCACTAGCAGTCACCATGTTTACATTTACATTTAAGTTGTGACTGTATTCACTATCAATCACCATGTTGTTACTGTATTCACTATCAATCACCATGTTGTGACTGTATTCACTAGCGGTCACAATGTTGTGACGGTATTCACTAGCAATCACCATGTTGTGACTGTATTCACTAGCAATCACCATGTTGTGACTGTATTCACTAGCGGTCACCATGTTGTGACTGTATTCACTAGCGGTCACCATGTTGTGACTGTATTCACTAGCAATCACCATGTTGTGACTGTGTTCACTAGCGGTCACCATGTTGTGACTGTATTCACTAGCGGTCACCATGTTGTGACTGTATTCACTAGCGGTCACCATGTTGTGACTGTATTCACTAGCAGTCACCATGTTGTGACTGTGTTCACTAGCAGTCACCATGTTGTGACTGTGTTCACTAGCGGTCACCATGTTGTGACTGTATTCACTAGCGGTCACCATGTTGTGACTGTATTCACTAGCGGTCACCATGTTGTGACTGTATTCACTAGCGGTCACCATGTTGTGACTGTATTCACTAGCAGTCACCATGGTGTGACTGTATTCACTAGCGGTCACCATGTTGTGACTGTATTCACTAGCGGTCACCATGTTGTGACTGTACTCACTAGCGGTCACCATGTTGTGACTGTATTCACTAGCGGTCACCATGTTGTGACTGTATTCACTAGCGGTCACCATGTTGTGACTGTATTCACTAGCGGTCACCATGTTGTGACTGCATTCACTAGCGGTCACCATGTTGTGACTGTATTCACTAGCGGTCACCATGTTGTGACTGTATTCACTAGCGGTCACCATGTTGTGACTGTATTCACTAGCAGTCACCATGTTGTGACTGTATTCACTAGCGGTCACCATGTTGTGACTGTATTCACTAGCAGTCACCATGTTGTGACTGTATTCACTAGCGGTCACCATGTTGTGTTGCAGCTTTAACAGCCACTGGCCCCTCACTGAGATGATGTCAATCAAGAGTTTTCTAGAACCCAGACTAGCAGGTGTTCACAGTACTAACACTAGGTGGCGCCACATACGAGGGATTACTGATGGACTTCACACCAACCCTGGTTCAAACTGTTGTTAGGTAGAGTGTATGGTTCATGGTGTGTGTGCTTGTGTGCTTTGGTTCCCAAGCTCTGTGTAGGGCTCAGAAGCTCTGCTTGGTATTTCTGTGTGAGGTAGTCTGTGTTAGGTGTTAGGTGGTCTGTGTTAGGTGTTAGGTGGTGTATGTTAGGTATTAGGTGGTGTATGTTAGGTGGTGTGTGTTAGGTGGGGTATGTTAGGTGGTGTGTGTTAGGTGGTGTATGTTAGGTGATGTATGCTAGGTGTTAGGTGGTGTGTGTCAGGTGTTAGGTGGTGTATGTCAGGTATTAGGTGGTGTATGTTAGGTGGTGTGTGTTAGGTGGTGTATGTTAGGTGGTGTGTGTTAGGTGGTGTATGTTAGGTGGTGTGTGTTAGGTGGTGTATGTTAGGTGGTGTGTGTTAGGTGGCGTATGTTAGGTGGTGTATGCTAGGTGTTAGGTGGTGTATGCTAGGTGTTAGGTGGTGTATGCTAGGTGTTAGGTGGCGTATGTTAGGCGTTAGGTGGTGTATGTTAGGTGTTAGGTGGTGTATGCTAGGTGTTAGGTGGTGTATGTTAGGTGTTAGGTGGTGTATGTTAGGTGTTTGGTGGTGTATGTTAGGTGTTAGGTGGTGTATGTTAGGTGTTAGGTGGTGTGTGTTAGGTGTTAGGTGGTGTATGCTAGGTGTTAGGTGGTGTATGTCAGGTGTTAGGTGGTGTGTGTTAGGTGTTAGGTGGTGTATGTTAGGTGTTAGGTGGTGTATGTTAGGTGTTAGGTGGTGTATGTTAGGTGTTAGGTGGTGTATGCTAGGTGTTAGGTGGTGTATGTTAGGTGTTAGGTGGTGTATGCTAGGTGTTAGGTGGTGTATGTTAGGTGTTAGGTGGTGTATGTTAGGTGTTAGGTGGTGTATGTTAGGTGTTAGGTGGTGTATGTTAGGTGTTAGGCGGTGTTTGTTAGGTGTTAGGTGGTGTGTGTTAGGTGTTAGGTGGTGAATGCTAGGTGGTGTATTTTAGACGTTAGGTGGTGT
The DNA here is from genome assembly GCF_036934945.1 of Oncorhynchus masou masou. Classification (NCBI taxonomy): domain Eukaryota; kingdom Metazoa; phylum Chordata; class Actinopteri; order Salmoniformes; family Salmonidae; genus Oncorhynchus; species Oncorhynchus masou. The sequence continues at coordinate 3,708,023 of NC_088218.1, read as the reverse complement.
ATGTTAGGTGTTAGGTGGTGTATGTTAGGTGTTAGGTGGTGTATGTTAGGTGTTAGGGGGTGTATGTTAGGTGTTAGGTGGTGTATGTTAGGTGTTAGGTGGTGTATGTTAGGTGGTGTATGTTAGGTGTTAGGTGGTGTGTGTTAGGTGTTAGGTGGTGTGTTAGGTTTTAGGTGGTGTGTGTTAGGTGGTGTATGCTAGGTGTTAGGTGGTGTATGCTAGGTGTTAGGTGGTGTATGCTAGGTGTTATGTGGTGTATGTTAGGTGTTAGGTGGTGTATGTTAGGTGTTAGGTGGTGTATGTTAGGTGTTAGGTGGTGTATGTTAGGTGTTTGGTGGTGTATGTTAGGTGTTAGGTGGTGTATGTTAGGTGTTAGGTGGTGTATGTTAGGTGTTAGGGGTGTATGTTAGGTGTTAGGTGGTGTATGTTAGGTGTTAGGTGGTGTATGTTAGGTGGTGTATGTTAGGTGTTAGGTGGTGTGTGTTAGGTGGTGTGTGTTAGGTGGGGTATGTTAGGTGTTAGGTGGTGTATGTTAGGTGTTAGGTGGTGTATGCTAGGTGTTAGGTGGTGTATGTTTGGTGTTAGGTGGTGTATGTTAGGTGTTAGGTGGTGTATGTTAGGTGTTAGGGGGTGTATGTTAGGTGTTAGGTGGTGTATGTTAGGTGTTAGGTGGTGTATGTTAGGTGGTGTATGTCAGGTGTTAGGTGGTGTGTGTTAGGTGGTGTGTGTTAGGTGTTAGGTGGTGTGTGTTAGTTTTAGGTGTGTGTTAGGTGGTGTGGTGTTAGGTGGTGTATGTTAGGTGTTAGGTGGTGTATGCTAGGTGTTAGGTGGCGTATGTTAGGCGTTAGGTGGTGTATGTTAGGTGTTAGGTGGTGTATGCTAGGTGTTAGGTGGTGTATGTTAGGTGTTAGGTGGTGTATGTTAGGTGTTTGGTGGTGTATGTTAGGTGTTAGGTGGTGTATGTTAGGTGTTAGGTGGTGTATGTTAGGTGTTAGGGGGTGTATATTAGATGTTAGGTGGTGTATGTTAGGTGTTAGGTGGTGTATGTTAGGTGGTGTATGTTAGGTGTTAGGTGGTGTGTGTTAGGTGGTGTGTGTTAGGTGTTAGGTGGTGTGTGTTAGGTTTTAGGTGGTGTGTGTTAGGTGGTGTATGCTAGGTGTTAGGTGGTGTATGCTAGGTGTTAGGTGGTGTATGCTAGGTGTTATGTGGCGTATGTTAGGCGTTAGGTGGTGTATGTTAGGTGTTAGGTGGTGTATGTTAGGTGTTAGGTGGTGTATGTTAGGTGTTTGGTGGTGTATGTTAGGTGTTAGGTGGTGTATGTTAGGTGTTAGGTGGTGTATGTTAGGCGTTAGGTGGTGTATGTTAGGTGTTAGGTGGTGTATGCTAGGTGTTAGGTGGTGTATGTTAGGTGTTTGGTGGTGTATGTTAGGTGTTAGGTGGTGTATGTTAGTTGTTAGGTGGTGTATGTTAGGTGTTAGGGGGTGTATGTTAGGTGTTAGGTGGTGTATGTTAGGTGTTAGGTGGTGTATGTTAGGTGGTGTATGTTAGGTGTTAGGTGGTGTGTGTTAGGTGGTGTGTGTTAGGTGTTAGGTGGTGTGTGTTAGGTTTTAGGTGGTGTGTGTTATGTGGTGTATGCTAGGTGTTAGGTGGTGTATGCTAGGTGTTAGGTGGTGTATGCTAGGTGTTATGTGGCGTATGTTAGGCGTTAGGTGGTGTATGTTAGGTGTTAGGTGGTGTATGTTAGGTGTTAGGTGGTGTATGTTAGGTGTTTGGTGGTGTATGTTAGGTGTTAGGTGGTGTATGTTAGGTGTTTGGTGGTGTATGTTAGGTGTTAGGTGGTGTATGTTAGGTGTTAGGTGGTGTATGTTAGGTGTTAGGTGGTGTATGTTAGGTGTTAGGGGGTGTATGTTAGGTGTTTGGTGGTGTATGTTAGGTGTTAGGTGGTGTGTGTTATGTGGTGTATGCTAGGTGTTAGGTGGTGTATGCTAGGTGTTATGTGGCGTATGTTAGGCGTTAGGTGGTGTATGTTAGGTGTTAGGTGGTGTATGTTAGGTGTTTGGTGGTGTATGTTAGGTGTTAGGTGGTGTATGTTTGGTGTTTGGTGGTGTATGTTAGGTGTTAGGTGGTGTATGTTAGGTGTTAGGTGGTGTATGTTAGGTGTTAGGTGGTGTATGTTAGGTGTTAGGTGGTGTGTGTTAGGTGTTAGATGGTGTGTGTTAGGTGTTAGGTGGTGTGTGTTAGGTGGTGTATGCTAGGTGTTTGGTTGTGTATGCTAGGTGTTAGGTGGTGTATGTTAGGTATTAGGTGGTGTATGCTAGGTGATGTGTGTTAGGTGGTTAGGTGTGTTAGGTGGTGTATGTTAGGTGGTGTGTATTAGGTTAAGTGGTGTATGTTCGGTGGTGTGTATTAGGTGGTGTATGTTAGGTGGTGTATGTTCAGTGGTGTATGTTAGGTGGTGTGTGTTAAGTGGTGTATGTTAGGTGTTAGGTGGTGTATGTTAAGTGGTGTATGTTAGGTGGTGTGTGTTAGGTGTTAGGTGGTGTATGCTAGGTGTTAGGTGGTGTGTGTTAGGTGATGTGTGTTAGGCGGTGTATGCTAGGTGGTGTATGTCACCTCTGTGCAGGGCTCGCAGGCTCTGCTTGGCATGTCTGTGGAGCTCCTCTACGCATGGCGGCCGGCTGCAGGGGTGAAACACGTTGTGGTGCTGGTGCCATGGGGCCTGGTAGTGCACTGTTAGCTTACTCTCCACATCCAGGTTAGAGACAGCTAGGGAGAGAGACAACAGGAGAATAGATTGGTCATATTTATATTATTGAAATTATGTTCTTTGAAAGACAGACAGCAGGTTAGGTTCTGCTGTCCTTTTCATTCATTGGCAGTTGTGATTGTTATTCATTGATAGGGTTATGAAGATTTTTTTTTAAATTATAGAATTTAACGTTTAATTAACTAGGCAAGTCAGTTAAGAACTAATTATTAATTACAACAATGGCTTAAAATAGGGAAAGAGAGAACAGGAGAATAGATCGTTATTATTAATTTGCACATGAATTCTGTTTTGTTGTCATCACTGGGAGAGAAGACAGCTGTGTTTTTAGACACGGTATGACCTCAACAGTATGACCTCAACAGTATGACCCCAACAGTATGACCTCAACAGTATGACCTCAACAGTATGACCTCAACAGTATGACCCCAACAGTATGACCTCGACAGTATGACCCCAACAGTATGACCTCAACAGTATGACCCCAACAGTATGACCTCAACAGTCTGACCCCAACAGTATGACCCCAACAGTATGACCCCAACAGTATGACCCCAACAGTATGACCTCAACAGTCTGACCCCAACAGTATGACCCCAACAGTATGACCCCAACAGTATGACCCCAACAGTATGACCCCAACAGTATGACCTCAACAGTATGACCCCAACAGTATGACCCCAACAGTATGACCTCAACAGCCTTCCATAAACAGCTGTAACTTGTGCAGCTACAATCAAACCAAGACCTTGATATAAATCAATACATTATATATACATATAATTCAACACATATATATTAAAATATTTTCCCGCCCAACATAAACAGGAGTTATGCCTGGGGTGGCAGGGTAGCCTAGTGGTTAGAGCGTTGGACTAGTAACCGAAAGGTTGCAAGTTCATATCCCCGAGCTGACAAGGTACAAATCTGACATTCTGCCCCTGAACAGGGGCCGAGGCTGTCATTGAAAATAAGAATTTGTTCTTAACTGACTTGCCAAGTTAAATAAAGGTGAAATAAACACTAGACACAAGGCAGTTAACCCACTGTTCCTAGGCCATCATTGAAAATAAGAATTTATTCTTAACTGACTTGCCTCGTTAAATAAAGGTAAAATAAATAAATAAATGAAACCAGTCACTGCCATTCCATACCAGCAGGGGGCAGTAACACATATCAACATCAACTGAATTAAGCTGACAACTGCTCCAATGACAGTTGTCCATGTTTCCTCAAAACACCATCTCTGCTGTTGTTAGACATCAACACACATAGATGCACAGAACATCTGATTTGAAGAGGTGGTGTTATTATGATTCAGACAACAGACAACGCTGCTTTCATCCTCCAAGGCTGGGAGAGGAGAACAGAAGATACGAGGGAGATGTCAACCCTCTTTCTTTCATCATCTTTCATCCTCCAAGGCTGGGGGAGGGGGTTGAGAGGAGGACAGAGATGAACAGAAGATACGAGGAGATGTCAACCCTCTTTCTTTCATCATCTTTTATCCTCCAAGGCTGGGGGAGGGGGTTGAGAGGAGGACAGAGATGAACAGAAGATACGAGGGAGATGTCAACCCTCTTTCTTTCATCATCTTTTATCCTCCAAGGCTGGGGGAGGGGGTTGAGAGGAGGACAGAGATGAACAGAAGATACGAGGGAGATGTCAACCCTCTTTCTTTCATCATCTTTTATCTTCTGTCCTTGCTTTCATTTCAATCCTCATATTACAACAGCAGCATCTGTTCATTAACATCTACAGTAGGTGTGTGTGTGTGTCTGTGTGTGTGTGTGTGTGTGTGTGTGTGTCTGTGTGTGTCTGTGTGTGTGTGTGTGTGTCTGTGTGTGTATGTCTGTGTGTGTGTGTGTGTGTGTGTCTGTGTGTGTGTGTGTCTGTGTGTGTGTGTGTGTGTGTGTGTGTGTGTGTATGTCTGTGTGTGTGTGTGTGTGTGTGTGTGTGTGTATGTGTGGGTTCGCTGTGCGTGTCTGAGAGTTAGTTTGCTGTGTTCGTGTGTGTGTGTGTGTGTGTGTGTCTGTGTGTTCGTGTGTGTAGTCTGTTGTTTCCTTGAATAACCCAGGCTCATCTGTAACCAGGCAACCCTTCATATCTGATGTAGGATGAATAGAATGATCTCTGTCAATCCATAATCATGAGACTAATGTGGATGAGACGATCTGTCCAGGTCTGATGATTTCATCCCAGAGAAAGCAGCACATTCAGCAGGTCCCTGACAGCCAGAATAAACACAGCTAGCTTACACAGTGTATGTTACCAGCTGGGTTGTGCCTCTATTCAGGACTGTGTTAGCCTGCTGAAGCCTCAGGTCTCAGACAAAGTTATGCATCACACTGTTGCACAACACTGTGTTATCCCACTGAGCTAAAGCCTTTAACCTCCATCAGTGGGCTAACAGTGTGGCGCGCAGGAGACCCGGGGTTCGAACCCAGTTGGTGTAAAGGATTTCTGAAGAGGTCTACTACAGTATCTAGGGCCCTGAACTGGCCCTGTCCCCATCTATAGAGAAGCCAGTTGGAGGGTTTAACCACTGTGGTCTGAAGAGGGCTACTACAGTATCTAGGGCCCTTAACTGGCCCTGTCCCCATCTATAGAGAAGCCAGTTGGAGGGTTCAACCACTGTGGTCTGAAGAGAGCTACTACAGTATCTAGGGCCCTGAACTGGCCCTGTCCCCATCTATAGAGAAGCCAGTTGGAGGGTTCAACCACTGTGGTCTGAAGAGGGCTACTACAGTATCTAGGGCCCTTAACTGGCCCTGTCCCCATCTATAGAGAAGCCAGTTGGAGGGTTCAACCACTGTGGTCTGAGGAGGGCTACTACAGTATCTAGGGCCCTTAACTGGCCCTGTCCCCATCTATAGAGAAGCCAGTTGGAGGGTTCAACCACTGTGGACTGAAGAGGGCTACTACAGTATCTAGGGCCCTTAACTGGCCCTGTCCCCATCTATAGAGAAGCCAGTTGGAGGGTTTAACCACTGTGGTCTGAAGAGGTCGACTACAGTATCTAGGACCTTTTTCTCCTCACTTCTTCTCTCCAATTGGTAGTTAGTCTTGTCCCATCGCTGCACCTCGGCCTCGGGAGAAGCGAAGGTGTAGAGCCATGCGTCCTCCGAAACACAACCCTGCCAAGCCGCATTGTTTCTTAATACATTGTTCGCTTAACCCGGAAGTCAGCCGCACCAATGTGTCGGAGGAAACACCGTACAACTGGCGCCTGATGTCAGCTTGCAACTGGCGCCCGATGTCAGCTTGCAGACACCCGGCCCGCCACAAAGAGTTGCTGGGGCGCAATGGGACAGCCCTCCCCTAGCCCGGACAGAGCTGGGCCTCCCGGTCGCGGCCGGCTGTGACACGGCCTGGGATTGAACCCAGGTCTGTAGTGACGCCTCAAGCACTGCAATGCAGAGCCTTAGACCGCAGTGCCACTTGGGAGGCCCAGGGCCTTTAAGCGACACTGAAGTGAGTACTGATAATGACGGGGGGAGAAATCAATACAGTTAAAATGTCTGATGTTTTTTTGACGATTTACCATATCGTATCGTTTTCACAATATCACAATAATATTTGGGCGCAAAGTGTGGCTGTATCTGCACCAAAACGGTTTCCTTCATAGCTTGTTCTCCATCTTCTTTTTAAATAGGGAGCCAATTTCTTTTCAGCATTTTTTGTTGAATCGCAACACATATAGAATCGTGAGAATCATATCGTCTCCTAAGTATCGTGATAATATTGTATTGTGAGGTTCCTGACAAGTCCCTGCCAAGTTACTGCCTTCAGCCTCTGCTGCTGTAATGGAGTAGAGGTGGTGGATTCAGCCTCTGCTGCTGTAATGGAGTAGAGATGGTGGATTCAGCCTCTGCTGCTGTAATGGAGTAGAGATCGTGGATTCAGCCTCTGCTGCTGTAATGGAGTAGAGATGGTGGATTCAGCCTCTGCTGCTGTAATGGAGTAGATATGGTGGATTCAGCCTCTGCTGCTGTAATGGAGTAGAGGTAGTGGATTCAGCCTCTGCTGCTGTAATGGAGTAGAGGTGGTGGATTCAGCCTCTGCTGCTGTAATGGAGTAGAGATGGTGGATTCAGCCTCTGCTGCTGTAATGGAGTAGAGGTAGTGGATTCAGCCTCTGCTGCTGTAATGGAGTAGAGATGGTGTATTCAGCCTCTGCTGCTGTAATGGAGTAGAGGTGGTGGATTCAGCCTCTGCTGCTGTAATGGAGCAGAGGTGGTGGATTCAGCCTCTGCTGCTGTAATGGAGTAGAGATGGTGGATTCAGCCTCTACTGCTGTAATGGAGTAGAGGTAGTGGATTTGTGTCACGTACTGTTACAGCACATCCTCCTCCTCTCCTTTCCTCATTTTCTCTCCTATCAGACTCCTCTCTTCTCGATCTCCTTTCATCTCCTTCTCTCCTCTCCTCTCCTCTCCTCTCCTCTCCTCTCCTCTCCTCTCCTCTCCTCTCCTCTCCTCTCCTCCTCCTCTCCTCTCTTCTCCTCTCCTCCAGATAGTTTATGCTGCAGCAGCAGTGTCTCATCAGAGAATGCAGTGGATTTTAAAGAGTCAATTACTCAGCAACATTTTCTTCCTCACATCACATGGTTTTAGTGCTGTGTATCATCAAGAAACAGATCAGAGAGAGAGAGAGACAGGGGTAAGAGAGAGAGAGAGGGAGAGAGAGAGAGAGAGAGAGGGTGATAGAGAGAGAGAGAGAGAGGGGTGATAGAGAGAGACAGGGGTGAGAGAGAGATAGAGAGATAGAGAGACAGGGGTGAGAGAGCGATAGAGAGACAGGGTGAGAGAGAGCTAGAGAGACAGGTGAAAGAGAGAGAGAGAGGAGATAGAGGAAGAGAGAGTAGAGAGAGAGATGACTTCCACGAGCGTTCCTTCTCCCTATGCACTGAACACAGTCATTGTTTCACAGAAAACAGCATCAACAACAGCATAATATCTGGCATAATGATCACGATAAACAACAAAGGCTTGCAATGGATACATAACACACACACACACAGTACCCACCTCTACCTATCGCCAGACCCAGTGCATGACCTTTCAAGTTATCCCTTTGTCCAGCCATTCAGCTAGAACCAAACAGCTGCACAACAGAGGTGGTTCGATGAGTAACCTTCCCTGAAGACTGGCGTTAGGTCTGAAGACTCGATGACAGTCAGTCACACACTCCATCCCTACACTAGCGCAACGTCAGTCACTCACCTGTCCTTCATGTTATGTCTAGCCTTCATCCCTCCGCCTACCTGCAATGTCCTTATCCTGTCTTCCTCCTCTCCTACTCCTCTTCCCCCTCTGCATGCGACAGGGAGGAATCTTTCTCTGCGAGTTACCCATCTCCCGCTTCAGTGGCTACACTGAGAGACGGACGGGGCGGCATGTCCGTGAGAGACCAACTCAGGTCTGACAGAGTGGACGAGCTCTCTCTGTATCTGGCTAATACCCTACTGTAATGGAACTCTCTCATTCACTCTTCCTTTCCTTTCTCTCTCCCTCTCTCTCTCTCTCTCTCTCTCTCTCTCTCTGTCTCTCTCTCTCTCTCTCTCTCTCTCTCTCTCTCTCTCTCTCTCTCTCTCTCTCTCTCTCTCTCTCTCTCTCTCTCTCTCTCTCTCTCTCTCTCTCTCTCTCTCTCCCTCTCTGCCTCTCTCTCTCTCTCTCTCTCTCTCTCTCTCTCTCTCTCTCCCTCTCTCCCCCTCTCTCTCTCTCTCTCTCTCTCTCTCTCTCTCTCCCTCCCTCCTGTCTGCAGGTGTGGACTCAGCAGTTTCCAGCATCATCAGCCTGGCCCAGGAACTCAGGCCACTCCAGAGCAGCAGAGAGGACTAGTAACAGTATTGACAAGCTGTAACTTCCATATCAGGACACGGCTGTTAAAGAGCCTGACCAACACGTAGGTTTTTTTTCTCTGACCAAAGAAATGGTAGAGGCATTGTGCACAGCAATATGTACACTGTGTATAGCAATGTGTCTCCTCCAAGATGCAGGTTCAGTCAGGAACAACACATTGTTATACAGTGGGGCAAAAAAGTATTTAGTCAGCCACCAATTGTGCAAGTTCTCCCACTTAAAAAGATGAGAGAGGCCTGTAATTTTCATCATAGGTACACTTCAACTATGACAGACAAAATGAAAAAAAATCCAGAAAATCACATTGTAGAATTTTTAATGAATTTATTTGCATGATGATGTAAATACCACATTATTGGATAGAAAAGGACCAACCTAGACTCAATACTTATATGTAGTGCATATATCTCTCCTCCTAAATTTACTAACACACAAATATACAGTCGTGGCCAAAACTTTTGAGAATGACACAAATATTAATTTTCACAAAGTTTGCTGCTTCAGTGTCTTTAGATATTTTTGTCAGATGTTACTATGGATACCCCACACATGAATGGTCTCAGGATGCTTTACTGTTGACATGACACAGGACTGATGGTAGCGCTCACCTTGTCTTCTCCGGACCAGCTTTTTTCCAGATGCCCCAAACAATCGGAAAGGGGATTCATCAGAGAAAATGACTTTACCCCAGTCCTCAGCAGTCTAATCCCTGTACCTTTTGCAGAATATCAGTCTGTCCCTGATGTTTTTCCTGGAAAGAAGTGGCTTCTTTGCTGCCCTTCTTGACACCAGGCCATCCTCCAAAAGTCTTAACCTCACTGTGCGTGCAGATGCACTCACACCTGCCTGCTGCCATTCTTGAGCAAGCTCTTTACTGGTGGTGCCCCGATCCCGCAGCTGAATCAACTTTAGGAGACGGTCTTGGCACATGCTGGACTTTCTTGGGCGCCTTGAAGCCTTCTTCACAACAATTGAACCGCTCTCCTCCTTTTAGTGCAAAGCAATGATGACGGCACATGTTTCCTTGCAGGTAACCATGGTTGACAGAGGAATAACAATGATTCCAAGCACCACCCTCCTTTTGAAGCTTCCAGTCTGTTATTTGAACTCAATCAGCATGACAGAGTGATCTCCAGCCATGTCCTCATCAACACTCACACCTGTGTTAACAAGAGAATCACTGACATTATGTCAGCTGGTCCTTTTGTGGCAGGGCTGAAATGCAGTGGAAATGTTTTTGGGGGATTTAGTTCATTTGCATGGCAAAGAGGGTCTTTGCAATTAATTGCAATTCATCTGATCACTCTTCATAACATTCTGGAGTATATGCAAATTGCCATCATACAAACTGAGGCAGCAGACTTTGTGAAAATTAATAATTGTGTCAATCTGTAACAGGGCCGTAACAGGGCCGTAACAGGGCTGTAAACAGGGCTGTAAACAGGGCTGAAAACAGGCAGCAGGCAGATAGAGCTCAGATAGTCCAGATGCCACAGCCCCTCCTCTCTCTCTCTTCCTAGTGCAGCTGCAGCAGATATACAAGTCATTAGTGGTGAAAAGTATTAGTGCAGACAAATCTGGGTCAGAACAGAGTAGAACACACAGCCAGCACATTGGTGCTGGTGATGAGGGGGTCATGGTGTGTGTGTGTGAGTGGGTGGGTTGGGGGGGGGGAGGGGGGGGTTGTGTTTAGAGAACTGTTGTAGGAGAGAGGATATTATTGTACTGTACATAATCATCCTGAGTAAATAACACGGAGGTCAGTATAGTTAATCACCCTGCAGGTCTCCATAGTCAAATAATAACACGGAGGTCAGTATAGTTAATCACCCTGCAGGTCTCCATAGTCAAATAATAACACGGAGGTCAGTATAGTTAATCACCCTGCAGGTCTCCATAGTCAAATAATAACACGGAGGTCAGTATAGTTAATCACCCTGCAGGTCTCCATAGTCAAATAATAACACGGAGGTCAGTATAGTTAATCACCCTGCAGGTCTCCATAGTCAAATAATAACACGGAGGTCAGTATAGTTAATCACCCCTGCAGGTCTCCATAGTCAAATAATAACACGGAGGTCAGTATAGTTAATCACCCCTGCAGGTCTCCATAGTCAAATAATAACACGGAGGTCAGTATAGTTAATCACCCCTGCAGGTCTCCATAGTCAAATAATAACACGGAGGTCAGTATAGTTAATCACCCTGCAGGTCTCCATAGTCAAATAATAACACGGAGGTCAGTATAGTTAATCACCCCTGCAGGTCTCCATAGTCAAATAATAACACGGAGGTCAGTATAGTTAATCACCCTGCAGGTCTCCATAGTCAAATAATAACACGGAGGTCAGTATAGTTAATCACCCTGCAGGTCTCCATAGTCAAATAATAACACGGAGGTCAGTATAGTTAATCACCCCTGCAGGTCTCCATAGTCAAATAATAACACGGAGGTCAGTATAGTTAATCACCCCTGCAGGTCTCCATAGTCAAATAATAACACGGAGGTCAGTATAGTTAATCACCCCTGCAGGTCTCCAAGGTCAAATAATAACACGGAGGTCAGTATAGTTAATCACCCTGCAGGTCTCCATAGTCAAATAATAACACGGAGGTCAGTATAGTTAATCACCCCTGCAGGTCTCCAAGGTCAAATAATAACACGGAGGTCAGTATAGTTAATCACCCTGCAGGTCTCCATAGTCAAATAATAACACGGAGGTCAGTATAGTTAATCACCCTGCAGGTCTCCATAGTCAAATAATAACACGGAGGTCAGTTTAGTTAATCACCCCTGCAGGTCTCCATAGTCAAATAATAACACGGAGGTCAGTATAGTTAATCACCCCTGCAGGTCTCCATAGTCAAATAATAACACGGAGGTCAGTATAGTTAATCACCCTGCAGGTCTCCATAGTCGTTTTGCAGACACTTTATCAAAAGCTTTTTCCATAGTGACATTGTGATACATTCAAAATGTGGAAAAATACTGTCTGTGTGGGAATCTCTCTCTCTCTCATTCTCTCTCTCATTCTCTCTCCCTCGCTCTCTCTCTCTCTCTCCCTCTCTCCCTCTCTCTCTCTCTCTCCTCGCTCTCTCTTTCATTCTCTCCCTCGCTCTCATTCTCTCCCTCGCTCTGTCTTATATTCTCTCCCTCGCTCTGTCTTATATTCTCTCCCTCGCTCTGTCTCTCATTCTCTCCCTCGCTCTCTCTCTCATTCTCTCTCCCTCGCTCTCTCTCTCTCTCTCCCTCGGTCTCTCTCTCTCTCCCCTCGCTCTCTCATTCTCTCCCTCGCTCTCATTCTCTCCCTCGCTCTGTCTTATATTCTCTCCTCGCTCTGTCTTATATTCTCTCCTCACTCCGTCTCTCATTCTCTCCTCGCTCTCTCTCATTCTCTCCCTCGCTCTCTCTCTCTCCTCTCTCTCTCCCTCACTCTCTCTCTCTCTCTCTCTCTTTCTATCTCTGACAGCAGAGTGGGGATGGGCGGACACGGATGGCAGCGGCCTGTATATCTGTCTGTTCCTCACAGCTGGCTACCTAAAGGTGATCCTGATAGCGTTTGATAATCCCACAACAATACAGCAACGCTCAGCTATGCTTTCACCAAATACTGCTGGGTCCTGTTATGGGACTGTTGTTGACTCTAGACACCACATCAAGTCTATAGACACCACATCAAGACTATAGATACCACATCAAGACTATAGACACCACATCAAGTCTATAGACACCACATCAAGACTATAGACACCACATCAAGTCTATAGACACCACATCAAGACTATAGACACCACATCAAGTCTATAGACACCACATCAAGACTATAGACACCACATCAAGTCTATAGACACCACATCAAGTCTATAGACACCACATCAAGACTATAGACACCACATCAAGACTATAGACACCACATCAAGACTATAGACACCACATCAAGTCTATAGACACCACATCAAGTCTATAGACATCACATCAAGACTATAGACACCACATCAGGTCCATAGACACCATTTAAAAGTTATTAAACTGTAATAAGCTGTGTAAACGAGCCAACCAACAGGTTACAGAGGCTCAGGATATAGAGTGGGGTCACCTGACAGGATATGGTCCAACGTTTTAGATGTCCAACTGCAGATCTGCAGGATGCCATACAACTCAATGCCATTAAAGAGGTGACCACGTCCTGAGGTAGAGATGTCAACATGTGTAACACGTGAGAAAAGCATTAAGCATCATCTGCTGTAGCATATCTCTCAGAGAGGGAACAAAGAGACCAAAGATAACCCAGAAGGAGCTGCAAAGCTCCACAGCGGACATTGGAGTATTTGTCCATAGGACCACTTTAAGCCGTACACTCCACAGAGCTGGGATTTATGGAAGAGTGGCCAGAAAAAAAGCCATTGCGTCAAAGAAAGAAATAAGCAAACATGTTTGGTGTTTTCCAAAAGGCATGTGGGAGACTCCCTAAACATATGGAAGAAGGTACTCTGGTCAGATGAGACTAAAATTAAGCTTTTTGGCCATCACGGAAAACGCTATGTCTGCCGTAAACCCAACACCTCGCATCACCCTGAGAACACCATCCCCAGAGTGAAGCATGGTGGTGGCAGCATGATACAAATGATACAAACCCCCAAAAATCTATTTTAATTCCAGGTTGTAAGACAACAAAATAGGAAAAATGCCAAGGGGGTGAATAGATTCGCAAGCCACTGTACAGTATATCAAGCCCAGTCACACACATGCGTACACCCACAGGAAATGGTGCAGTAGTACTGCTCTTCAAGTCTCTTGCTCCTCTAGGAGCCTCATACCGTTTAATCTACGTACCCCGCTGTCTTCTGTTTCATCTAAAAACACCCTCACTCTCTCATGTTTAATCTACACACACAATCTTTCTCTTAATCTAGATATTAACTCTCATTCCTAATCTACACAATCTCTGAAAGTACTGCTAATCTACGCACACACACACACACACACACATACAATCTCACTGGTTTACTCTTCCTAATCTACACACTCATCGGACTCCATCAGAAGAAGCCAGTTCATCTAAGGGACATTTGCCAAAAAGCAGATAGACTCTTTCCCACAATCATCCTCTCCCCCCGGAGCCTTAGAAGACTTTAAAGCTGTCCTCTCCTCTATCTTTAAAGCTATGGTTTCCTCATTTCCCCCCAGACTGCTACTTCTGCCCTTTAATTATTCCAACCAGTTGAGACGTGTACAACCCAGGCCTCAGCCCAGGTATTAACACTGCGCTACGAATGGGAACGGCGCTTTCAGGAACTTTTAGAAAAAAAAACAAAAAAAACAATAGCCTAGAGAGCTTTGACAAACTGATGTTGAAATGTCACTCCAGTGGATCAGGTCAAAGGGACGGGGTTGGACTTCTGTTGAACACAGGAAAACCTCCCTGTTACTATGCGATGAGAAAGTCCAGAAACTCCAAGGCTTTCAGAAAACAAAACCGATAACAAACCGATAACCCAGAGCTGAGAGCTCAGAGGAAGTGATTTTGAAAAAGAGAATAGTATAGTTTTTGACCCATGTCATAATCTGTTTCCCCCCCCCCCACATGTTATAAACAAACAAAACAGCAGGCTAAACCAGTAGACAAACCAACTCTGATAATCAGCATAGAACAGTAGTGAGTGAGTTCACCAGAAACAACCATAACCATTCAAACTGCTGTGAAGAATAAACCATATAATATAAGAATAGATAAACAAATAAATATAATATGAGAATAAACCATACTACTGCTAGTACTAGTGAAGCAGCTCAAAGAGTAACATACCTCAAGATCTGATAGATACACAGTACCATATCTCTAGATCTGATAGATACACAGTACCATACCTCTAGATCTAATAGATACACAGTACCATACCTCTAGATCTGATAGATACACAGTACCATACCTCTAGATCTGATAGATACACAGTACCATACCTCTAGATCTAATAGATACACAGCCCAGACAGTACCATACCTCTAGATCTGCATGGAGTAGCTAGAGCTGCCAGTCTGCATGGAGCAGCCAGAGCTGCCAGTCTGCATGGAGCAGCCAGAGTTGCCAGTCTGCATGGAGCAGCTAGAGCTGCCAGTCTGCATGGGGCAGCCAGAGCTGTCAGTCTGCTTGGAGCAGCCAGAGTTGCCAGTCTGCATGGAGTTGCCAGTCTGCATGGAGTTGCCAGTCTGCATGGAGTTGCCAGTCTGCAAGGAGCTGCCAGTCTGCAAGGAGCTGCCAGTCTGCAAGGAGCTGCCAGTCTGCAAGGAGCTGCCAGTCAGCAAGGAGCTGCCAAAGCTGTTAGTCTGCAAGGAGCTGCCAGTCTGCAAGGAGCTGCCAGTCTGCAAGGAGCTGCCAGTCTGCAAGGAGCTGCCAGTCGGCAAGGAGCTGCCAAAGCTGTTAGTCTGCATGGAACAGTCAGAGCTGTCAGTCTGCAAGAAGCCGCCAGAGCTGTCAATCTGCATGGAGCAGCCAGAGCCGCCAGTCAGCATGGAGCAGCCAGAGCCGCCAGTCAGCATGGAGCAGCCAGAGCCGTCAGTCTGCCAGACTCTTCCAGATCTGCCAGTCAGCCAGACTCTTCCAGATCTGCCAGTCAGCCAGACTCTTCCAGATCTGCCAGTCAGCCAGACTCTTCCAAATCTGCCAATCAGCCAGACTCTTCCAGATCTGCCAGTCAGCCAGACTCTTCCAGATCTAATAGATACACAGCTCAGACAGTACCATACCTCTAGATCTGATAGATACACAGTACCATACCTCTAGATCTGATAGATACACAGCCCAGACAGTACCATACCTCTAGATCTGATAGATACACAGTACCATACCTCTAGATCTGATAGATACACAGTACCATATCTCTAGATCTGATAGATACACAGTACCATACCTCTAGATCTGATAGATACACAGTACCATACCTCTAGATCTAATAGATACACAGCCCAGACAGTACCATACCTCTAGATCTGATAGATACACAGTACCATATCTCTAGATCTGATAGATACACAGTACCATACCTCTAGATCTGATAGATACACAGTACCATACCTCTAGATCTGATAGATACACAGTACCATACCTCTAGATCTAATAGATACAAAGTACCATACCTCTAGATCTAATAGATACACAGCCCAGACAGTACCATACCTCTAGATCTGATAGATACACAGTACCATATCTCTAGATCTGATAGATACACAGTATCATACCTCTAGATCTGATAGATACACAGAACCATACCTCTAGATCTGATAGATACACAGTACCATATCTCTAGATCTGATAGATACACAGTACCATACCTCTAGATCTAATAGATACACAGTACCATACCTCTAGATCTGATAGATACACAGTACCATACCTCTAGATCTGATAGATACACAGTACCATACCTCTAGATCTAATAGATACACAGCCCAGACAGTACCATACCTCTAGATCTGCATGGAGTAGCTAGAGCTGCCAGTCTGCATGGAGCAGCCAGAGCTGCCAGTCTGCATGGAGCAGCCAGAGTTGCCAGTCTGCATGGAGCAGCTAGAGCTGCCAGTCTGCATGGGGCAGCCAGAGCTGTCAGTCTGCTTGGAGCAGCCAGAGTTGCCAGTCTGCATGGAGTTGCCAGTCTGCATGGAGTTGCCAGTCTGCATGGAGTTGCCAGTCTGCAAGGAGCTGCCAGTCTGCAAGGAGCTGCCAGTCTGCAAGGAGCTGCCAGTCTGCAAGGAGCTGCCAGTCAGCAAGGAGCTGCCAAAGCTGTTAGTCTGCAAGGAGCTGCCAGTCTGCAAGGAGCTGCCAGTCTGCAAGGAGCTGCCAGTCTGCAAGGAGCTGCCAGTCGGCAAGGAGCTGCCAAAGCTGTTAGTCTGCATGGAACAGTCAGAGCTGTCAGTCTGCAAGAAGCCGCCAGAGCTGTCAATCTGCATGGAGCAGCCAGAGCCGCCAGTCAGCATGGAGCAGCCAGAGCCGCCAGTCAGCATGGAGCAGCCAGAGCCGTCAGTCTGCCAGACTCTTCCAGATCTGCCAGTCAGCCAGACTCTTCCAGATCTGCCAGTCAGCCAGACTCTTCCAGATCTGCCAGTCAGCCAGACTCTTCCAAATCTGCCAATCAGCCAGACTCTTCCAGATCTGCCAGTCAGCCAGACTCTTCCAGATCTGCCAGTCAGCCAGACTCTTCCAGATCTAATAGATACACAGCTCAGACAGTACCATACCTCTAGATCTGATAGATACACAGTACCATACCTCTAGATCTAATAGATACACAGCCCAGACAGTACCATACCTCTAGATCTGATAGATACACAGTACCATACCTCTAGATCTGATAGATACACAGTACCATATCTCTAGATCTGATAGATACACAGTACCATACCTCTAGATCTGATAGATACACAGTACCATACCTCTAGATCTAATAGATACACAGCCCAGACAGTACCATACCTCTAGATCTGATAGATACACAGTACCATATCTCTAGATCTGATAGATACACAGTACCATACCTCTAGATCTGATAGATACACAGTACCATACCTCTAGATCTGATAGATACACAGTACCATACCTCTAGATCTAATAGATACAAAGTACCATACCTCTAGATCTAATAGATACACAGCCCAGACAGTACCATACCTCTAGATCTGATAGATACACAGTACCATATCTCTAGATCTGATAGATACACAGTATCATACCTCTAGATCTGATAGATACACAGAACCATACCTCTAGATCTGATAGATACACAGTACCATATCTCTAGATCTGATAGATACACAGTATCATACCTCTAGATCTGTGAGATACACAGTACCACACCACTAGATCTGATAGATACACAGTACCATACCTCTAGATCTAATAGATACACAGTACCATACCTCTAGATCTGATAGATACACAGTACCATACCTCTAGATCTGATAGATACACAGTACCATACCTCTAGATCTAATAGATACACAGCCCAGACAGTACCATACCTCTAGATCTGCATGGAGTAGCTAGAGCTGCCAGTCTGCATGGAGCAGCCAGAGCTGCCAGTCTGCATGGAGCAGCCAGAGTTGCCAGTCTGCATGGAGCAGCTAGAGCTGCCAGTCTGCATGGGGCAGCCAGAGCTGTCAGTCTGCTTGGAGCAGCCAGAGTTGCCAGTCTGCATGGAGTTGCCAGTCTGCATGGAGTTGCCAGTCTGCATGGAGTTGCCAGTCTGCAAGGAGCTGCCAGTCTGCAAGGAGCTGCCAGTCTGCAAGGAGCTGCCAGTCTGCAAGGAGCTGCCAGTCAGCAAGGAGCTGCCAAAGCTGTTAGTCTGCAAGGAGCTGCCAGTCTGCAAGGAGCTGCCAGTCTGCAAGGAGCTGCCAGTCTGCAAGGAGCTGCCAGTCGGCAAGGAGCTGCCAAAGCTGTTAGTCTGCATGGAACAGTCAGAGCTGTCAGTCTGCAAGAAGCCGCCAGAGCTGTCAATCTGCATGGAGCAGCCAGAGCCGCCAGTCAGCATGGAGCAGCCAGAGCCGCCAGTCAGCATGGAGCAGCCAGAGCCGTCAGTCAGCCAGACTCTTCCAGATCTAATAGATACACAGCTCAGACAGTACCATACCTCTAGATCTGATAGATACACAGTACCATACCTCTAGATCTAATAGATACACAGCCCAGACAGTACCATACCTCTAGATCTGATAGATACACAGTACCATACCTCTAGATCTGATAGATACACAGTACCATATCTCTAGATCTGATAGATACACAGTACCATACCTCTAGATCTGATAGATACACAGTACCATACCTCTAGATCTAATAGATACACAGCCCAGACAGTACCATACCTCTAGATCTGATAGATACACAGTACCATATCTCTAGATCTGATAGATACACAGTACCATACCTCTAGATCTGATAGATACACAGTACCATACCTCTAGATCTGATAGATACACAGTACCATACCTCTAGATCTAATAGATACAAAGTACCATACCTCTAGATCTAATAGATACACAGCCCAGACAGTACCATACCTCTAGATCTGATAGATACACAGTACCATATCTCTAGATCTGATAGATACACAGTATACCTCTAGATCTAATAGATATCATACCTCTAGATCTGATAGATACACAGTACCATACCTCTAGATCTGATAGATACACAGTACCATACCTCTAGATCTGATAGATACACAGTATCATACCTCTAGATCTGATGAGATACACAGTACCAGTACCACTAGATCTGATAGATACACAGTACCATACCTCTAGATCTAATAGATACACAGTACCATACCTCTAGATCTGATAGATACACAGTACCATACCTCTAGATCTGATAGATACACAGTACCATACCTCTAGATCTAATAGATACACAGCCCAGACAGTACCATACCTCTAGATCTGCATGGAGTAGAGAGCTGCCAGTCTGCATGGAGCAGCCAGAGCTGCCAGTCTGCATGGAGCAGCCAGAGTTGCCAGTCTGCATGGAGCAGCTAGAGCTGCCAGTCTGCATGGGGCAGCCAGAGCTGTCAGTCTGCTTGGAGCAGCCAGAGTACACAGAGTTGCCAGTCTGCATGGAGTACCAGTCTGCTGGAGTCTGAGCTGCCAGTCTGCAAGAGCTAGTCTGCAAGGAGCTGCCAGTCTGCAAGGAGCTGCCAGTCAGCAAGGAGCTGCCAAAGCTGTTAGTCTGCAAGGAGCTACCAGTCTGCAAGGAGCTGCCTCTAAGATCTGCCAGTCTGCAAGGAGCTGCCAGTCGGCAAGGAGCTGCCAGTCGGCAAGGAGCTGCCAAAGCTGTTAGTCTGCATGGAACAGTCAGAGCTGTCAGTCTGCAAGAAGCCGCCAGAGCTGTCAATCTGCATGGAGCAGCCAGAGCCGCCAGTCAGCATGGAGCAGCCAGAGCCGCCAGTCAGCATGGAGCAGCCAGAGCTAGTCTGCCAGACTCTTCCAGATCTGCCAGTCAGCCAGAGACTCTTCCAGATCTGCCAGTAGCCAGACTTTCCAGATCTGCCAGTCAGCCAGATCTAGACTCTTCCAGATCTGCCAGTCAGCCAGACTCTTCCAGATCTGCACAGTCAGCCAGACCTTCCAGATCTAATAGATACCAGTCAGCCATACCTTCTAGATCTGCCAGTCAGATACTTCCAATCTGCCAATCAGCCAGACTCTTCCAAATCTGCCAGTCAGCCAGACTCTTCCAGATCTGCCAGTCACCAGACTCTTCCAGATCTAATAGATACACAGCTCAGACAGTACCATACCTCTAGATCTGATAGATACACAGTACCATACCTCTAGATCTAATAGATACACAGCCCAGACAGTACCATACCTCTAGATCTGATAGATACACAGTACCATACCTCTAGATCTGATAGATACACAGTACCATATCTCTAGATCTGATATATACACAGTACCATACCTCTAGATCTAATAGATACACAGTACCATACCTCTAGATCTAATAGATACACAGCCCAGACAGTACCATACCTCTAGATCTGATAGATACACAGTACCATACCTCTAGATCTAATAGATACACAGTACCATACCTCTAGATCTGATAGATACACAGTACCATACCTCTAGATACACAGTACCATACCTCTAGATCTGATAGATACACAGTACCATACCTCTAGATCTAATAGATACACAGTACCATACCTCTAGATCTAATAGATACACAGCTGATAGACAGTACCATACCTCTAGATCTGATAGATACACAGTACCATACCTCTAGATCTGATAGAGTATACTGATAGATACAGTACCATACCTCTAGATCTGATAGATACACAGCCCAGACAGTACCATACCTCTAGATCTGATAGATACACAGTACCATACCTCTAGATCTGATAGATACACAGTACCATACCTCTAGATCTAATAGATACACAGTACCATACCTCTAGATCTGATAGATACACAGTACCATACCTCTAGATCTGATAGATACACAGTACCATACCTCTAGATCTGATAGATACACAGTACCATACCTCTAGATCTGATAGATACACAGTACCATACCTCTAGATCGGATAAATACACAGTACCATACCTCTAGATCTGATAGATACACAGTACCATACCTCTAGATCTGATAGATACACAGTACCATACCTCTAGATCTGAGAGATACACAGCTCAGGCAGGCCAAGGCCATGGCGAGTTGCAGTCAGGTCCTCCTCACGTTCCTTCCTTCCTTCTTATCGTCAGGTTGCAGGCCTCTCTCTCTCAGCATCCACCTGATACCCTCTCTATGGTACTCACGTCTGGTTCACTCACTCACTCTGGGCTACGGCCATTCTATACACTAGGTAGGCGCCTCTACTATGCTCTTCTCCTTGTAGTCCCTGTTCTATAGTTGCTGCTAGTGTGCACTCTGACCACCTCTGCATCGTCTGCAGCTACACTGATGGAGGGCACCCCCCAACACTGTTCTCCAACCTTCCCCAGTACCCCCTACTGTCCTGCTCTCTCTCTCTCTTCTCTCTACCTCTCTAGATCTCTCCAGATCTCTCTCTGTCTCTCTCTCTCTCTCTCTTTCTCTCTAGATCTCTCTCTATCTCTCTCTCTCTCTCTAGATCTCACAGTACCATACTCTCTCTGTCTCTCTCTCTCTCTCTCTCTCTGATCTGTCTCTCTCTCTCTCTACCATACTCTAGTCTGTCTCTCCTCTCTCCCCGCATTCACCATCTACCATCCTGAGCCTAGTACAGATGCTTTGGTCCTGGCCGGTCCTGTAATCTCTTTATGGTCCAGTAATATGAAGGGGATGGGGAGGGACTTACTCAGTTCTCAGAGAGCTGCTGGATCACTGCTAATCCATGCCATTGAAAAGGCATGGCGTCGATTCAGTCGGTTAAACCTTCCTGGTGATGCCTTACTACGCGTCAGGATATAGGAATGTGTTTGTGACATCATGTGAGTCAGATAATCTATTCAAGATCGGCTTACAATCGATAATCTTTCAATCAATCACAAAAGTTTATGAGTCAACATACACACACTACTACGTTGAATCTACCATTTTAACACACACACACACACACACACACACACACACACACACACACACACACACACACACACACACACACACACACTACACAGTACCATACCTCTGGACACACACACACACACACACACACACACACACACACACAGCATCCAACAAGGAAAGCCCATGAGGACAGTTACTGACAGCGGATTGCACAATACCTCCACATGGCACCTCCCGTCAGATAGAGAGAGGAGAGAGGGAGGAGGATAGAGGGAATAGAGAGGGGGAGAGAGAGAGTACCATACCTGAGAGAGTGAGGAGGAGGAGGGAGGGAGGGAGGGAGGAGGGAGGGAGGGAGGGAGGGAGGGAGGGAGGGAGGGAGGGAGGGAGGGAGGGAGGGAGGGAGGGAGGGAGGGGAGGGGAAGTTGCCCCTTCCAGATATACCTATACAGTGCACTACTTTTGACAGCTGTGTGTGTATAGTTCATTAGTGCTCTGGTCAAAAATAGTACACTACATCCATTTGCGATGAAGTCTGGCTCTCTTTTAAAGACCTGATTAGTAGAAGCCTGTGTGTGTGTGTGTGTGTGTGTGTGTGTGTGTGTGTGTGTGTGTGTGTGTGTGTGTGTGTGTGTGTGTGTGTGTACCATACCTCTAGCATAGATACACAGGACCTCTAGTGCGTGTGTGTGTACACGTGTACCATACCTTCTCCTTGTGCGTGTGTGTGTGTGTGTGTGTGTGTGTGTGTGTGTGTGTGTGTGTATGTGTGTGTGTGTGTGTGTGTGTGTGTGCTGTATGCTATATGCTGTATGCTGTATGCTGTAGCCTCTAGCCTGCTGCATGGCAGGGTTCAATAACACTCCCTCACTCTTAATCCTTTATAATCTGGAGGTCTCTCTCTCAACTGGTGACCTTGGCTGCTGCAGCCACCGATGTGGTACTGTAGTCTAGTAGGTGAGCTGTTAGCACAGCTAGCGGAGGCTGAGTGAACTACATACACACAGATTGTATATTTATATTGATGTTAGCACAGCTAGTGGAGGCTGAGTGAACTACATACACACAGATTGTATATTTATATTGCTGTTAGCACAGCTAGCGGAGGCTGAGTGAACTACATACACACAGTTTGTATATTTATATTGCTGTTAGCACAGCTAGCGGAGGCTGAGTGAACTACATACACACAGATTGTATATTTATATTGATGTTAGCACAGCTAGCGGAGGCTGAGTGAACTACATACACACAGATTGTATATTTATATTGATGTTAGCACAGCTAGCGGAGGCTGGAACTACATACACACAGATTGTATATTTATATTGCTGTTAGCACAGCTAGCGGAGGCTGACTACATACACACAGATTGTATATTTATATTGCTGTTAGCACAGTTACGGAGGCTGAGAGATTGTATATGGCTGTTAGCTACGAGACTGCAGCATGAATACAGAGCTGTTAGCACGTCTAGAGGTGGCTAGCTGAACTGAACACAGCATGAATACAGAGCTGTATGGCTAGCTGAACTGAACACAGCATGAATACAGAGCTTTAGCACGGCTAGAGGTGGCTAGCTGAACTGAACACAGCATGAATACAGAGCTGTTAGCAGGCTAGAGGTGGCTAGCTGAACTGAACACAGCATGAATACAGAGCTGTTACACGGCGAGAGGTGGCTAGCTGAACTGAACACAGCATTAATACAGAGCTGTGTATGGCTATGAACACAGCATGAATACAGAGCTGTTAGCACGGCTTGCTAGTTGAACACAGCATGAATACAGAGCTGTTAGCACGGCTCGAGGCTGGCTAGTGAACTGAACACAGCATGAATACAGAGCTGTTAGCACGGCTAGAGGTGGCTAGCTGAACTGAACACAGCATGAATACAGAGCTGTTAGCACGGCTAGAGGTGGCTAGCTGAACTGAACACAGCATGAATACAGAGCTGGCACGGCTAGGTGGCTAGAACTGAACACAGCATGAATACAGAGCTGTTAGCACGGCTAGAGGTGGCTAGTTGAACTGAACACAGCATGAATACAGAGCTGTTAGCACGGCTAGAGGTGGCTAGCTGAACTGAACACAGCATGAATACAGAGCTGTTAGCACGGCTAGAGGTGGCTAGCTGAACTGAACACAGCATGAATACAGAGCTGTTAGCACGGCTAGAGGTGGCTAGCTGAACTGAACACAGCATGAATACAGAGCTGTTAGCACGGCTAGAGGTGGCTAGCTGAACTGAACACAGCATGAATACAGAGCTGTTAGCACGGCTAGAGGTGGCTAGCTGAACTGAACACACACAAGAGTCAATAGCTGGTGAGGCTGAGGCCAAGGCTCCACACTGACAGCTTGACACTCTACAGGGCACCCATTAACAACGTAGGGCCCAGCCTGGGAACAGAGCCCAGATCTCAGCCCTTTTTATGTAGTCCTTTTTATTGCCATTTTCTCTTTCTCCTTGGCCAAACTGTGAAACAATCCTTTTAATAACACCCTCCCCCTCCACCTCTCTTAACCAGGTGTGACCTGTAGAGTACTGAAGTATCAAACCCCCTTTCTCCCCCTCCCTCCCTCACGCCCTCCCTCTGGTCTGGTTACAATAAATCAACCCAGAGAGAGGGTAATTATCTTTCTCTCTCCCCCTCCCCCTTCCATCCCTCCATCCATCCGTCCGTCTGTCCACCCTCCCTCCCTCCCCCTCCCTCCCTCCCTCCCTCCCTCCCTCCCTCCCTCCCTCCCTGCCTCCCTCCCTGCCTCCCTCCCTCCCTCCCTCCCCCTCCCTCCCTCCCTCCTCCCCCCTCCCCCTCCCTCCCTCCCTCCCTCCCTCCCTCCCTCCCTCCCCCCTCCTCCCTCCCTCCCTCCCTCCCTGCCTAAATCCCTCCCAGGGTCCCTCTCTCCCCCTCCCTCCCCTGCCTCCCCCCTCCCTCCCCCCTCCCTCCCCCTCCCCCCTCCCTCCCTCCCTCCCTCCCCCCCCTCTCCCTCCCCCCCTCCCTCCCTCCCTCCCTCCCTCCCTCCCTCCCTCCCTCCCTCCCTCCCTCCCTCCCTCCCTCCCTCCCTCCCTCCCTCCCTCCCTCCCTCCCTCCCTCCCTCCATCTCCCTCTGATCTAGTTACAATGAATAAATCAACCAGAAACAGGGTAATTATCCTTCTCTCTTCTTTCAGATTGATATATTTATATTGCTTCTTTCCTCCTTGATACACACCTGTACTATTGTTTCCCTCTCTTTCCTTCCTTTCCTGGAAGCCCCTCCCCCAACACCTCTCCTGGAAGCTCCTCCCCAACACTTCTCCTGGAAGCTCCTCCCCAACACTTCTCCTGGAAGCCCCTCCCCAACCCCTTTCCTGAAGCCCCTCCCCAACCCCTCTCATGGAAGCCTCTCAGCCAACCCCTCTCTGAGAACCAAGCCCCCATATTTTATGACAGGAGGCTGAGGAAAGGGGTTGTGTCCAAACGGCACCCTATTCCCTATATAGTATACTACTTTAGACCAGGGCCCTATTCCATATATAGTGCACTACTTTAGAACAGGGCCCTATTCCATATATAGTGCACTACTTTAGAACAGGGTTCTATTCCCTATATAGTGCACTACTTTAGAACAGAGCCCTATTCCCTATATAGTGCACTACTTTAGACCAGGGCCCTATTCCCTATATAGTACACTATATTAGACCAGGGCCCTATTCCCTATATAGTGCATTACTTTAGACCAGGGCCCTATTCCCTATGAAGTGCATTACTTTAGACCAGAGACATAATGGATCCTGGGATACAACCAGGGGCTTGCCCTGTGCCTTGTGGCCTGCCTGAAATGGGTCTAGAGTGCTGAACTCCCTGAAATGGATGCACAGTATAGTGGAGTATACCATCTCTGTTCTTCAGACAGCAGTAGACATATGAAGTACAGTATAGTGAAGTATACCATCTCTGTTCTTCAGACAGCAGTAGACATATGAAGTACAGTATAGTGAAGTATACCATCTCTGTTCTTCAGACAGCAGTAGACATATGAAGTACAGTATAGTGAAGTATACCATCTCTGTTCTTCAGACAGCAGTAGATATATGAAGTACAGTATAGTGGAGTATACCATCTCTGTTCTTCAGACAGCAGTAGATATATGAAGTACAGTATAGTGGAGTATACCATCTCTGTTCTTCAGACAGCAGTAGATATATGAAGTACAGTATAGTGGAGTATACCATCTCTGTTCTTCAGACAGCAGTAGATATTTGAAGTACAGTAGAGTGGAGTATACCTTCTCTGTTCTTCAGACAGCAGTAGATATATGAAACACAGTATAGTGAAGTATACAATCTCTGTTCTTCAGACAGCAGTAGATATTTGAAGTACAGTATAGTGGAGTATACCATCTCTGTTCTTCAGACAGCAGTAGATATATGAAGCACAGTATAGTGGAGTATACCATCTCTGTTCTTCAGACAGCAGTAGATATATGAAGTACAGTATAGTGGAGTATACCATCTCTGTTCTTCAGACAGCAGTAGATATATGAAGTACAGTATAGTGGAGTATACCTTCTCTGTTCTTCAGACAGCAGTAGATATATGAAGTACAGTATAGTGGAGTATACCATCTCTGTTCTTCAGACAGCAGTAGATATATGAAGCACAGTATAGTGAAGTATACCATCTCTGTTCTTCAGACAGCAGTAGATATATGAAGCACAGTATAGTGAAGTATACCATCTCTGTTCTTCAGACAGCAGTAGATATATGAAGTACAGTATAGTGGAGTATACTATCTCTGTTCCTCAGACAGCAGTAGATATATGAAGCACAGTATAGTGGAGTATACCATCTCTGTTCTTCAGACAACAGTAGATATATGAAGTACAGTATAGTGGAGTATACAATCTCTGTTCTTCAGACAGCAGTAGATATATGAAGTACAGTATAGTGGAGTATACCTTCTCTGTTCTTCAGACAGCAGTAGATACAGTGGGGCAAAAAAGTATTTAGTCAGCCACCAATTGTGCAAGTTCTCCCACTTAAAAAGATGAGAGAGGTCTGTAATTTTCATCATAGGTACACTTCAACTATGACAGACAAAATGAGGAAAAAAATTCCAGAAAATCACATTGTAGGATTTTAATGAATTTATTTGCAAATTATGGTGAAAATAAGTATCTGGCTCTCACAGACATGTCACTTCTTCTTTAAGAGGCTCCTCTGTCCTCCACTCGTTACCTGTATTGGCACCTGTTGAATTTGTTATCAGTATAAAAGACACCTGTCCACAACCTCAAACAGTCATACTCCAAACTCCACTATGGCCAAGACCAAAGAGCTGTCAAAGGACACCAGAAACAAAATTGTAGACCTGCACCAGGCTGAGAAGACTGAATCTGCAATAGGTAAGCAGCTTGGTTTGAAGAAATCATCTGTGGGAGCAATTATTAGAAAATGGAAGACATACAAGACCACTGATAATCTCCCTCGATCTGGGGCTCCATGCAAGATCTCACCCTGCGGTGTCAAAATGATCACAAGAACGGTGAACAAAAATCCTAGAACCACTCGGGGGGACCTAGTGAATGACCTGCAGAGAGCTGGGACCAAAGTAACAAAGCCTACCATCAGTAACACACTACGCCGCCAGGGACTCAAATCCTGCAGTGCCAGACGTGTCCCCCTGCTTAAGCCAGTACATGTCCAGGCCCGTCTGAAGTTTGCTAGAGAGCATTTGGATGATCCAGAAGAAGATTGGGGGAATGTCATATGGTCAGATGAAACCAAAATAGAACTTTTTGGTAAAAACTCAACTCGTCGTGTTTGGAGGACAAAGAATGCTGAGTTGCATCCAAAGAACACCATACCTACTGTGAAGCATGGGGGTGGAAACATCATGCTTTGGGGCTGTTTTTCTGCAAAGGGACCAGGACGACTGATCTGTGTAAAGGAAAGAATGATTTGGGCCTGTATCGTGAGATTTTGAGTGAAAACCTCCTTCCATCAGCAAGGGCATTGTAGATGAAACGTGGCTGGGTCTTTCAGCATGACAATGATCCCAAACACACCGCCCGGGCAACGAAAGAGTGGCTTCGTAAGAAGCATTTAAAGGTCCTGGAGTGGCCTAGCCAGTCTCCAGATCTCAACCCCATAGAAAATCTTTGGAGGGAGTTAAAAGTCACAGCCCCAAAACATCACTGCTCTAGAGGAGATCTGCATGGAGGAATGGGCCAAATTACCAGCAACAGTGTGTGAAAACCTTGTGAAGACTTACAGAAAACGTTTGACCTCTGTCATTGCCACCAAAGGGTATATAACAAAGTATTGAGATAAACTTTTGTTATTGACCAAGTACTTATTTTCCACACATAATTTGCAAATAAATTCATTAAAAATCCTAAAATGTGATTTTCTGGATTTTTTTTTTCATTTGTCTGTCATACCTATGATGAAAATGACAGGCCTCTCTCATCTTTTTAAGTGGGAGAACTTGCACAATTGGTGGCTGACTAAATACTTTTTTGCCCCACTGTATATGAAGTACAGTATAGTGGAGTATACCTTCTCTGTTTCCTTTGCAGTTCATG
>NC_088218.1:3654772-3677272 GCF_036934945.1 Oncorhynchus masou masou | reverse complement strand
TGTCCTTTGACAGCTCTTTGGTCTTGGCCATAGTGGAGTTTGGAGTGTGACTGTTTGAGGTTGTGGACAGGTGTCTTTTATACTGATAACAAGTTCAAACAGGTGTCATTAATACAGGCAACGAGTGGAGGACAGAGGAGCCTCTTAAAGAAGAAGTTACAGGTCTGTGAGATCCAGAAATCTTGCTTGTTTGTAGGTGACCAAATACTTATTTTCCACCATAATTTGTAAATAAATTCATTAAAAATCCTACAATGTGATTTTCTGGAGTTTTTTTCTCATTTTGTCTGTCATAGTTGAAGTGTACCTATGATGAAAATTACAGGCCTCTCTCATCTTTTTAAGTGGGAGATCTTGCACAATTGGTGGCTGACTAAATACTTTTTTGCCCCACTATATATATATATATTTCTGTATCTCTCTCTCTCTATCTCTCTCTGTGTAACTCTGTCTCTGTATCTCTCTCTGCCTGTCTGTCTGTCTGTCTCTCTCTCTCTCTCTCTCTCTCTCTGTGTATCTCTCTCTCTCTCTGTATCCCTCTCTCTCTCTGTATAGCTCTCTCTGTGTCACTGTCTCTCTGTATCTCTCTCAATTCAATTCAATTCAATTCAAGGGCTTTATTGGCATGGGAAACATGTGTTAACATTGCCAAAGCAAGTGAGGTAGATAATATATAAAGTGAATATATAAAGTGAAAAACAATAAAAATTAACAGTAAACATTACACATACAGGAGTTTCAATACAATAAAGACATTACAAATGTCATATTATATATATACAGTGTTTTTACAATGTACAAATGGTTAAAGGACACAAGATAAAATAAATAAGCATAATTATGGGTTGTATTTACAATGGTGTTTGTTCTTCACTGATTGCCCTTTTCTCGTGGCAACAGGTCACAAATCTTGCTGCTCTGATGGCACACTGTGGAATTTCACCCAGTAGATATGGGAGTTTTTCAAAATTGGATTTGTTTTCAAATTCTTTGTGGATCTGTGTAATCTGAGGGAAATATGTCTCTTTAATATGGTCATACATTGGGCAGGAGGTTAGGAAGTGCAGCTCAGTTTCCACCTCATTTTGTGGGCAGTGAGCACATAGCCTGTCTTCTCTTGAGAGCCATGTCTGCCTACGGCGGCCTTTCTCAATAGCAAGGCTATGCTCACTGAGTCTGTACATAGTCAAAGCCTTCCTTAATCACAGTGGTCAGGTATTCTGCCGCTGTGTACTCTCTGTGTAGGGCCAAATAGCATTCTAGTTTGCTCTGTTTTTTTGTTAATTCTTTCCAATGTGTCAAGTAATTATCTTTTTGTTTTCTCTCTCTGTCTCTCTCCCCCTTTCTCTCTCTGTATCTCTCCCCTCTCTCTCTCTCTCTCTCTGTATCTCTCCCCCTCTGTGTATCCCTCCCCCTCTCTCTCTGTGTGTATCTCTCCCTCTCTCTCTCTGTATCTCTCTCTCTGTATCTCTCTCTCCCCCTCTCTCTCTGTATCTCTCCCCCTCTCTCTCTGTATCTCTCCCTCTGTATCTCTCTCTCTCTGTATATCTCTTGCTGTATCTCTCTCTCTCTCTGTATATATCTCTCTCTGTGTAACTCTGTTTCTCTGTATCTCTCTGTATCTCTCTCTCTATCTCTCTCTCAGCACTACGACCATGATAAAGGACCAGTCTGGTATTTTAAGGCATAATATGTTATAAACAGAACTGATAAAAGGATGTGAAATGAACTACTCTGGATGGATAGACATATATTACAGGCCGTTAGCTATTTCTAGACGATGTCTGTACTGGGAGATCATAAGCATGATGGGTCCATTAAGCAGGGTGACCGGGGACCTCTGGTCCAGCTGAGGACAGACAGGCCTCTGAGGACAGCATCAGAATCTGGCTCAACTATAACCAGACCTGGGTCAAAAACATATGTGAAATACTTGTCAGGACCCGGTTACGAACCTGGGTCTCCGGAGTGAGAAACAGTCACTTAACCAACTGAGCCACGAATAGTCAGCAGAACCCAGAAGATGAGGCAGACACAGCAGTACTTAAGACGGTGTATTTAATAAAGTAAAAAGGAGAAGTCCTTCAATTCAAAAATGGCAAATCCAAAAGGTGGTAGGAATAGCACAAAAAAGCCTCAAGAGATACTCAAAAACAAAAACAGAATTCCACAAGAGCATCCACCGGAATCGACAAGAATACACAGAACACTAGGGCTGGGTGCTAACATACAAACACAGAGCACAGAACTGAGGGAAACTAAGGGTTTAAATACAATCAGGGGAAAACAGGCACAAGTGCAAATAATAATGGGGAACAAGGGAAAAATATAAGGTCAAAAAGCACAATGGGGGCATCTAGTGACCAAAACCCGGAACAACCCTGGCCAAATCCTGACAATACTTTAAATAAAACTTGATTTAGATCGAGTTTCCACTTTTTTGGGACATTGTCAGAATTCCATTGGTTGAATTGTACTGATCAAACTAAATTCAGCAACAGCTCAAGAGAATGTATTATGTGTTGAACCCAGTTTGCGACCAGGCTATGATGTGTAGAACCCAGGTTACGACCAGGCTACGATGTGTTGAACCCAGGTTACGACCAGGCTATGATGTATTGAACCCAGCTTACGACCAGGCTATGATGTGTTGAACCCAGCTTACGACCAGGCTACGATGCATTGAACCCAGGTTACGACCAGGCTACGAAGTATTGAACCCAGGTTACGACCAGGCTACGATGTATTGAACCCAGTTTACGACCAGGCTATGATGTATTGAAGCCAGGTTACGACCAGGCTATGATGTATTGAAGCCAGGTTATGACCAGGCTACAATGTATTGAACCCAGCTTACGACCAGGCTACGATGTATTGAACCCAGCTTACGACCAGGCTACTATGTATTGAACCCAGCTTACGACCAGGCTACTATGTATTGAACCCAGGTTACGACCTTGACTACTACTATGTGTTGAAGCCAGGTTACGACCAGGGACCACCTCTTAGAGAAAACACACATACCTCTGCTTCCAAATATGGACATTAGGTGACGCCATCAGTTCCTGACAGACAAAAGAACCTCCATCTCTCCGTCATCCAGCTGGCTCCACAATAACTGGGGTTTGGCAGGGCGAGCGGACAGGAAGGGAGAGCAGAACTCATTCAAAAACACACAAAGAGAGGATCAGGGTCTGCTGTATGTGTATGACAACACAGGGTTGAACTCACCACTACCACATCTGCTTCAATGGCTGTCTCAGTCTAACACTAATAGGGGAGAAACAGGACAGCGGATGGACAGAAGGGTATATTTCATTCAATGTGTGTGTGTGTGTGTGTGTGTGTGTGTGTGTGTGTGTGTGTGTGTGTGTGTGTGTGTGTGTGTGTGTGTGTGTGTGTGTGTGTGTGTGTGTGTGTGTGAGAGAGAGAGAATTGAATTGAACTGAGAGAGAGAGAACAAGAGAGAGAGAAAATGAGAGCGAGAAAAAGAGAGAGAAAGAGAACAAGAGAGAGAGAAAATGAGAGCGAGAGAAAGGGAGAGAGAAAGATAGAGAACAAGAGAGAGAACAAGAGAGAGAGAAAATGAGAGCGAGAGAAAGGGAGAGAGAGAGAGAGATGTGTTTGATTTGGCCACCACAGTAAAGTCTATTGAATAGGTCCTGGAGTTTCAGTTGGACACACCTGGTTAACACCTGTGGAAGTCTTTGTAGTGTGGAACCTTCCTAAATAATATCAGTTTTGTTTTTACAGGGCCCTGTGTTCAACAGTCAGACAGACACGGTTGTGTTTTTACAGGGCCCTGTGTTCAACAGTCAGACAGACACGGTTGTGTTTTTACAGGGCCCTGTGTTCAACAGTCAGACAGACACGGTTGTGTTTTTACAGGGCCCTGTGTTCAACAGTCAGACAGACACGGTTGTGTTTTTACAGGGCCCTGTGTTCAACAGTCAGACAGACACGGTTGTGTTTTTACAGGGCCCTGTGTTCAACAGTCAGACAGACACGGCCCTGTGTTCAACAGTCAGACAGACACGGTTGTGTTTTTACAGGGCCCTGTGTTCAACAGTCAGACAGACACGGTTGTGTTTTCAGGGCCCTGTGTTCAACAGTCAGACAGACACGGTTGTGTTTTCAGGGCCCTGTGTTCAACAGTCAGACAGACACGGTTGTGTTTTTACAGGGCCCTGTGTTCAACAGTCAGACAGACACGGTTGTGTTTTCAGGGCCCTGTGTTCAACAGTCAGACAGACACGGTTGTGTTTTCAGGGCAGGTGAAATAACAACAGCGTGAGTTCCATAGAGAAAGAGTTCCCCTGAGAAAGAAAGGACAGAGTCCATAGGTTACACAGCGGAGGCAGAGAGCACAGGAAACAGTTTCTCTGAAACAGGAAGCACATGGCTAGAGGTCACAGAGGGTCAGATACCTTAGCAGTAGTAAGAGGGATGGAAACTCCAAACACAACTGTTTTGCCACGTCACATCTGTATTCTCCACTCGTTATATATCAGGGTATTTGACTTTTCCCTAAAGAACTGGGACTATGTAGGCCTTATTCTATTGGTTGGAATATCCCGTCCAGCCAGTGTCAGATTCACTAGAGCTAATGGGGTCATTCCTCCCATTTAATGTACACCGGGGACAGAGGGTCATGCAGAAATAACACGACATGTAAATGGTGCGTGTGTGTGTATGTGTGTGTGTGTGTGTGTGTGTGTGTGTGTGTGTGTGTGTGTGTGTGTGTGTGTGTGTGTGTGTGTATGTGTGTGTGTGTGTGTGTGTGTGTGTGTGTGTGTGTGTGTGTGTGTGTGTGTGTGTGTGTGTGTGTGTGTGTGTGTGTGTGTGTGTGTGTGTGTGTGTGTGTGTGTGTGTGTGTGTGGTTGTGTGTCAGAAGCACTCTCTCCAGCCTACAGGAGCCTATGGTACATGAGGGGAGGGGCAACATTAGTCAAGGCAAGAGAGGAGTGAGGAATTATGGGGGATGAAAACAATTCCCATAGAATATATATGGGTTCCATTTTCTTCACGTCCTATCTATCTCTCCACAAGAACAAAGAGAAAATGTCTGACAGTGAAAGGGGTCAGGGAATGATATGGGTTCAAATGAATGGTAAGCGATGGATATACTATGACAGTAGGTTCACCAGGGAGTCGGGAGAGCCGGGGGAGTCAGGAGGGTCGGGGGAGTCGGGAGAGTCGAGGGGAATCGGGGGAGTCGGGGAGTCGGGGAGTCAGGAGGTCGGAGGGAGTCGGGAGAGTCGAGGGGAGTCGGGAGTCGGGGAGTCAGGAGGTCGAGGGAGTCGGGAGAGTCGAGGGAGTCGGGGGGAGTCGGGAGAGTCGAGGGAGTCAGGAGAGTCGAGGAGTCGGGGAGTCGGGGGAGTCGGGGGAGTCAGGAGGGTCGGGGGAGTCGGGAGAGTCGAGGAGTCGAGGGGAATCGGGGAGTCGAGGGAGTCGAGGAGTCAGGAGAGTCGAGGAGTCGGGAGAGTCGAAGGAGTCGAGGGGAATCGAAGTCCGAGGAGTCGGAGAGTCGAGGGGAGTCGAGGGAGTCGAGGAGTCGGGAGAGTCGAGGAGTCGGGGAGTCGAGGGAGTCGGGAGAGTCGAGGGAGTCGGAGAGTCGAGGAGTCGGGAGAGTCGAGGAGTCGGGGAGTCGAGGGAGTCGGGGAGGAGGGTCGGGGGGAGTCGAGGGAGTCAGGGAGTCGGGAGTCGGGAGAGTCGGGGAGTCGGGGAGTCGGGGGAGTCGAGGGAGTCGTCGAGGAGTCGAGGAGTCGAGGGGAGTCGAGGAGAGTCGGGGGAGGAGTCGGAGGAGAGTCGAGGGAGTCGGGAGGAGCCGGGGGGGGGGGAGTCGGGGAGGAGTCGAGGGAGTCGGGGGAATCGGGGGAGTCGGGAGAGTCGAGGGAGTCGGGGGAGTCGAGGGGAATCGGGGGAGTCGAGGGAGTCGGGGGAATCGGGGGAGTCGGGAGAGTCGGGGAGTCGGGGAGTCGGGAGAGTCGGGGGAGTCGGGAGAGTCGGGGGAGTCGGGAGAGTCGAGGGAGTCGGGGGACAGATTTTTAGTCCTGTTTACGTAAGGTTCTTAGTTTGACAGATTCAAATAATCCTAATGACAGAAATGTACAAATCATCATCTCTCTCTCTCTCTCTCTCTCTCTCTCTGCCTCTGTCTCTCTATCACCCTCTCTCTCTCTCTCTCTGCCTCTGTCTCTCTCTCTCTGCCTCTGTCTCTCTCTCTGTCGCTCTCTCTGCCTCTGTCTCTCTATCACCCTCTCTCTCTCTGCCTCTGTCTCTCTCTCTCTGTCTCTGTCTCTCTCTCTCTCTCTGCCTCTGTCTCTCTATCACCCTCTCTCTCTCTCTCTCTCTCTCTCTCTCTCTCTCTGCTGCCTCTGTCTCTCTATCTGCCTCTCTCTCTCTCAATTCAATTCAATTCAAGGGGCTTTATTGGCATGGGAAACATGTGTTAACATTGCCAAAGCAAGTAAGGTATATAATATATAAAGTGAAATAAACAATAAAAATTAACAGTAGACAGTAACTGTCTCTCTCTCTCTCTCTCTGCTTCTGTCTCTCTATCACCCTCTCTCTCTCTCTCTGTCTCTCTCTGCTTCTGTCTCTCTCTCTCTCTCTCTCTGTCTCTATCACCTCTCTGTCGCCTCTGTCTCTCTGCTTCTCTCTGCTTCTCTCTCTCTCTCTCTCTCTGCTCTCTGCTTCTCTCTCTCTCTCTCTGCTCTCTCTCTCTCTCTCTCTCTCTCTCTCTCTCTCTCTCTCTGCTCTCTCTCTCTCTCTCTCTGCTTCTCTCTCTCTCTCTCTCTCTCTCTGTCGCTCTCTCTGCTTCTCTCTTTCTCTCTCTCTCTCTCTCTCTCTCTGCCTCTGTCTCTCTCTGCTCTCTCTCTCTCTCTGCCTCTGTCTCTCTCTCACTCTCTCTCTGTCGCTCTCTCTGCTTCTCTCTCTCTCTCTCTCTCTCTCTCTCTGCTTCTCTCTCTCTCTCTCTCTCTCTGCCTCTGTCTCTCTATCACTCTCTCTCTCTGTGACTCTCTCTGCTTCTCTCTCTCTCTCTCTCTGTCTCTCTATCACCCTCTCTCTCTCTGTCGCTCTCTCTGCTTCTGTCTCTCTCTCTCTCTCTCTCTCTCTCTCTCTCTCTCTCTCTCTCCTCTGTCTCTCTATCACCCTCTCTCCTCTCTCTCTCTCAGCCTCTCTCCCTCTCTCTCTCTGTCTCTCTCTCTCTCTTCTCTCTCTCTCTGTCTCTCTCTCTCTCTCTCTCTCTCTCTCTCTCTCTCCCTATCTCTCTCTTTCTAAACCATCTCTCCATACCCATCCACTCTATGCTGGGCCAGAGACAGGACAGGAACTATGAGGTGATGATGATGATGATGATGAATGACAGTACAGTCCAAACATCTCATGTTCTCAGGTCCCCATGCTAAACAGATCCTATCTGATGACATAGGCACCTCTCCTGACTGGCAGGTTATTTGCATTATCCTATGGAAGGCCCATTCCATGGCCCATTCCATGGTGGCCCATTCCATGGCCCATTCCATGGTAGGCCCATTCCATGGTAGTCCCATTCCATGGTAGGCCCATTCCATGGTAGGCCCATTCCATGGTAGGCCCATTCCATGGTAGTCCCATTCCATGGTAGGCCCATTCCATGGTAGGCCCATTCCATGGTAGTCCCATTCCATGGTAGGCCCATTCCATGGTAGGCCCATTCCATGGTAGGCCCATTCCATGGTAGGCCCATTCCATGGTAGGCCCATTCCATTGTAGGCCCATTCCATGGTAGTCAATTCCTGAATTGACTAAAGTGGAAACTGAGCAACCCCAACCCTGCATGGAAGAGATGACTGACACCCCTCTGATCTCTAAACCAAAGGAATGTGTACATTGGTCAATGTCGGGTTAGAACAAATATCCAGTTGAAGTCAGAAGTTTACATCCACTCAGGTTGGAGTCATTAAAACTCGTTTTTCAACCACTCCACAAATTTCTTGTCAACAAACTATAGTTTTGGCAAGTCGGTTAGGACATCTACTTTGTGCATGACACAAGTAATTTTTCCAACAATTGTTTAAAGACAGATTATTTCACATAATTTACTGTATCACAATTCCAGTGGGTCAAAAGTTTACATACACTAAGTTGACTGTGCCTTTAACTTTTTATGGCTGCAGGGGCAGTATTGAGTAGCTTGGATGAAAAGGTGTCCATTGTAAACGGTCAGCTCCTCAGATGCTAATATATGCATATTATTATTAGTACTGGATAGAAAAAAATGTCAAAAAATGGTCTGTGAGTATAACTGAACTGATTTTGCAGGCGAAACCCTGAGGAAAATCAAAACAGGAAGTGGCTTCTATTTTGAAAACTCCATGTTCCATAGCCTCCCTTTGAAGATCATCAAAGGTAAACGATTAATTTGATTGCTTTTCTGATTTTCGTGACCAAGCTTCCTGATGCTAAGTGTACTTAATGTTTTGTCGTGCGATCGATAAACTTACACAAACGCTTGGATTGCTTTTGCCGTAAAGCCTCATTTCAAAATCTGACACGACAGGTGAATTAACAAAAGGCTAAACTGTGTTTTCCTATATTGCACTTGTGATTTCATGAATATAAATATTTGTAGTAATATTTATTGAATGTAGCGCTATGCTATTCAGCGGTTGTTGATGACACTTATCCCGATAGGGGGATTGCGGCCATAACAAGTTAAACAGCTTGGAAAATTCCAGAAAATGATGTCATGGCTTTAGAAGCATCTGATAGGCTAATCATTTGAGTCAATTGGAGGTGTACCTGTGGATGTATTTCAAGGTCTACCTTCAAACTCAGTGCCTCTTTGCTTGACATCATGGGAAAATCAAAAGAAATCACCCTAGACCCCAGAAAAAAATTGTAGACCTCCACAAGTCTGGTTAATCCTTGGGAGCAATTTTCAAACGCCTGAAGGTACCATGTTCATCTGTACAAAAAAATAGTATGCAAGTATAAACACCATGGGACCACGCAGCCGTCATACCGCACAGGAATGAGACGTGTTCTGTCTCCTAGAGATGAACGTACCTTGGTGCGAAATGTACAGATCAATCCCAGAACAACAGCAAAGGACCTTGTGAAGATGCTGAAGGAAACAGGTACAAAAGTATCTACATCCACAGTAAAACGAGTCCTATATCGACATAACCTGAATGGCTGCTCAGCAAGGAAGAAGCCACTGCTCCAAAACCGCCATAAAAAAGCCAGACTATGGTTTGATGAAACAAAAATAGGACTGTTTGGCCATAATGACCATCGTTATGTTTGGAGGAAAAAGGGGTAGGCTTGCAAGCTGAAGAACACCATCCCAAATGTGAAGCAAGGGGGCGGCAGCTTCATGTTGTGGGGGTGCTTTTCTGCAGGAGGGACTGGTGCACTTCACAAAATTGATGGCATCATGAGGGAGGAACATTATGTGGATATATTGAAGCAACATCTCAAGATATCAGTCAGGAAGTTAAAGCTTGGTCGCAAATGGGTCTTCCAAATGGGCAATGACCCCAAGCATACTTCCAAAGTTGTTGCAAAATGGCTTAATGACAACAAAGTCAAGGCATTGGAGTGGCCATCACAAAGCCCTGACCTCAATCCCATAGAAAATCTGTGGGCAGAAATGAAAAAGCGTGTGTGAGCAAGGAGGCCTACAAACCTGACTCAGTTACACCAGCTCTGTCAGGAGGAATGAGGCCTACAAACCTGACTCAGTTACACCAGCTCTGTCAAGAGGAATGGGCCACAATTCACCCACCCTATTGTGGGAAGCTTGTTGAAGGCTACCCGAAACGTTTGACCCAAGTTAAACAATTTAAAGGCAAATCTTCCAAATACTAATTGAGTGTATGTACACTTCTGACCCACTGGGAATGTGATGAAAGAAATAAAAGCTGAAATAAATCACTCTACTATTATTCTGACATTTCACATTCTCAAAATAAAGTGGTGATCCTAGCTGACCTAAAACAGGGAATTTCTTACGAGGATTAAATGTCAGCAATTGTGAAAAACTGAGTTTAAATGTATTTGGCTAAGGTGTATGTAAACGTCCGACTTTAACTGTATCAAATATCCTGTGGCTCTGACGAGGGAGAGATAAACCTAGCAATCTAGTGGGATTTGGACTGTTTCACTGTCTGAAAGTCCCTGAAACAGGAACCAGATGTGGAAGAGAAGTGTAACACTGACAATGTAGCACTCACAGCTTTCCTTGAAAACTCAAATGGAGACATTTATGATATACATATATATTTTAGAGGCTGTTTAAAGATAACATGTGTATAAAACCTGTGTAAACTGTATTTATAATTATATGACAATATTTTGGGTTGACAGAAATTATATTACACAATTTCTGATATGTCACATGCCTTACTTTGATTTTCCTGCATAAGTAAAATTATGCTTGTCCCTCTACTGCCATTCATTCACATTAGACTGGTTTGGATTACTCTCTGACCAATATGGCTGCCATTCATTCACATTAGACTGGTTTGGATTACTCTCTGTCCATTATGGCTGCCATTCATTCACATTAGACTGGTTTGGATTACTCTCTGACCAATATGGCTGCCATTCATTCACATTAGACTGGTTTGGATTACTCTCTGTCCATTATGGCTGCCATTCATTCACATTAGACTGGTTTGGATTACTCTCTGTCCAATATGGCTGCCATTCATTCACATTAGACTGGTTTGGATTACTCTCTGTCCATTATGGCTGCCATTCATTCACATTAGACTGGTTTGGATTACTCTCTGTCCAATATGGCTGCCATTCATTCACATTAGACTGGTTTGGATTACTCTCTGTCCAATATGGCTGCCATTCATTCACATTAGACTGGTTTGGATTACTCTCTGTCCAATATGGCTGCCATTCATTCACATTAGACTGGTTTGGATTACTCTCTGACCAATATGGCTGCCATTCATTCACATTAGACTGGTTTGGATTACTCTCTGACCAATATGGCTGCCATTCATTCACATTAGACTGGTTTGGATTACTCTCTGTCCAATATGGCTGCCATTCATTCACATTAGACTGGTTTGGATTACTCTCTGACCAATATGGCTGCCATTCATTCACATTAGACTGGTTTGGATTACTCTCTGACCAATATGGCTGCCATTCATTCACATTAGACTGGTTTGGATTACTCTCTGTCCAATATGGCTGCCATTATGGCTCATTCACATTAGACTGGTTTAGATTACTCTCTGTCCAATATGGCTGCCATTCATTCACATTAGACTGGTTTAGATTACTCTCTGACCAATATGGCTGCCATTCATTCACATTAGACTGGTTTGGATTACTCTCTGTCCAATATGGCTGCCATTCATTCACATTAGACTGGTTTGGATTACTCTCTGTCCAATATGGCTGCCATTCATTCACATTAGACTGGTTTGGATTACTCTCTGTCCAATATGGCTGCCATTCATTCACATTAGACTGGTTTGGATTACTCTCTGACCAATATGGCTGCCATTCATTCACATTAGACTGGTTTGGATTACTCTCTGTCCAATATGGCTGCCATTCATTCACATTAGACTGGTTTGGATTACTCTCTGTCCAATATGGCTGCCATTCATTCACATTAGACTGGTTTGGATTACTCTTGTCCAATAT
The DNA here is from genome assembly GCF_036934945.1 of Oncorhynchus masou masou. Taxonomy (NCBI): domain Eukaryota; kingdom Metazoa; phylum Chordata; class Actinopteri; order Salmoniformes; family Salmonidae; genus Oncorhynchus; species Oncorhynchus masou. Next base: position 3,665,605 of record NC_088218.1, on the reverse strand, counting down.
GGCTGCCATTCATTCACATTAGACTGGTTTGGATTACTCTCTGACCAATATAAGCTGCCATTCATTCACATTAGCTGCCATTCATTCACATTAGACTGGTTTGGATTACTCTCTGACCAATATGGCTGCCATTCATTCACATTAGACTGGTTTGGATTACTCTCTGTCCATTATGGCTGCCATTCATTCACATTAGACTGGTTTAGGATTACTCTCTGGGACCAATATGGCTGCCATTCATTCACATTAGACTGGTTTAGATTACTCTCTCCCAATATGGCTGCCATTCATTCACAGACTGGTTTGGATTACTGTCTGTTCCAATATGGCTGCCATTCATTCACATTAGACTGGTTCCCTTACTCACTGTCCAATATGGCTGCCATTCCCTGTTCACATTAGACTGGTTTGGATTCCCTCCCAATTGGCTGTTCCCTTCACATTAGACTGTCTTTACTCTCTGACCAATATGGCTGCCATTCATTCACATGTGTTTGGATTACTCCCTGTCCCTATGGCTGCCATTCATTCACATGAGACTGTTTGGATTACTCTCTGTCCAATATGGCTGCCCTTCATTCACATTAGACTGGTCTTGGATTACTCTCTGACCAATATGGCTTCCATTCATTCCTAATCAGACTGTCTTTGGATTACTCTGTCCAATATGGCTGCCATTCATTCACATAATCACTGGTTTGTTACTCTCTGACCAATCCCTTCCATTTTCCCCATTCTGGTCTTCTTTGAGGGTTCCCTAATCACATGTCTTCCCTCCTTGTAATTTAATCAGGATCTCCATGGTGTGTGTAATCTCATGTGTATGTCCCTTCCCTGTATCCCTAATCACAGTGTCTCTCCCTGGGAAGAAGCCACTGCCCTAATCAGGGCCTGGGAGGGGTGCAGTGGCTACATCAGTAGCAGCCTCATCGTTCTGCACTAGGCAGAGACGGCACTGAGGAACCCACAGGGACCCCTCCTTCCTACTTCCACAGTGTCCCCTCCTTCCTGCTTCCCAATCACAGTGTCTTCCCTCCCTTCCCTGTCCCTGTTCCCCCTAATCACAGTGTCTTCCCTCCCTTCCCTGTTCCCTAATCACAGTGTCTTCCCTCCCTTCCCTGTTCCCTAATCACAGTGTCTTCCCTCCCTTCCCTGTTCCCTAATCACAGTGTCTTCCCTCCCTTCCCTGTTCCCTAATCACAGTGTCTTCCCTCCCTTCCCTGTTCCCTAATCACAGTGTCTTCTCTCCCTTCCCTGTTCCCTAATCACAGTGTCTTCTCTCCCTTCCCTGTTCCCTAATCACAGTGTCTTCCCTCCCTTCCCTGTTCCCTAATCACAGTGTCTTCCCTCCCTTCCCTGTTCCCTAATCACAGTGTCTTCTCTCCCTTCCCTGTTCCCTAATCACAGTGTCTTCCCTCCCTTCCCTGCTCCCTAATCTCAGTGCTCTGACATCAGCCTCATGGCAGGGGGGTGGGAACAGGGAACAGAAGAGAGGAGGATGGGGGATTTACTCTACTCTACTCACTGGATCCTGACATTTTGTGTCAGCCTGCCAGGCAGACAGAGAGGCAGGCAGGAGAGAGGCAGGCACGCAGGAAAAGAGGCAGACAACCAGAGGCAGGCAGAGAGGCAGAGAGACAGGCAGGCAGAGAGGCAGGCAGGCAGGCAGAGAGACAGGCAGGCAGAGAGGCAGGCAGAGGGGCAAGTATGCAGAGGCAGGCAGACAGAGAAGCAGGTAGGCAGACAGAGGCAGGCAGGCATGCAGAGAGACAGGCAGGCAGAGAGGCAGGCAGAGGGGCAGGTAGGCAGAGGCAGGCAGACAGAGAAGCAGGTAGGCAGACAGAGGGGCAGGCAGACAGACAGAGAGGCAGGCTGGCAGGCAGACAGAGATCAGACAGAGAGGAAGGCAAACAGACAGAGAGGCAGGCAGACAGAGAGGAAGGCAGACAGACAGATAGGCAGGCAGGCAGCCCATGTTATTTTTAACTCTGTGTCTCCATGGAAACCAACACATATGCTGGGAGCGGTGCCCCCTGCTGGGAGGAGTGTGCTTGGCGTGTGTGTCCCTGTGTGCAGGGACTCACTCATCCTCTCCTTCCCTGTTCCCTAATCTGAGCTGGCTAGGGGAATCACAGCACAACACAACACAACACGTCTTCTGCCTCCTTCAACTAGAGACAGAGGTGGAATCACATGTCTTCAGTCTCCCTGCCTTGCCTCTACCACAAGACTCAAAGAGGGAGGAGGGAGCAGGGAGGAGGGAGGGGCTGGTTAATCACAGGGAGGGAGGGGCAGGTTAGGGTGGGAGGGAGGTAGGAAGGGAGGGAAGGGCTTAAGGTGGGAGGGAGTATGGAAGGGAGGAAGGAGGGAGGGTCGGGGGAGGGAGGGGGTGGGTTCCCTGGGAGGGGTTAGAGAGGGGTTAGAGAGGAGTTAGGGAGGGGTTAGGGAGCTTAGGGAGGAGTTAGGGAGGAGTTAGGGAGGTCTTAGGGAGGTTCCCTGGTTCCCTTAGGGGGAGTTAGGGAGGAGTTAGGGAGGAGTTAGGGAGGAGTTAGGGAGGATTAGGGAGGTTAGGGAGGAGTTAGGGAGGTTAGGAGTCAGGGAGGTTAGGGAGGAGTTAGGGAGGAGTTAGGGAGGTTAGGGAGGAGTTAGGGAGGAGTTAGGGAGGAGTTAGGGAGGTTAGGGAGGGTTAGTGAAGCTCCATGAACCAACCGTTCATCATCATCAGGATGAATTTAAACACCAACCCAAAGGTACACATTACAAGTAATGCCAAGGTTGTTCAACCCTCCGGAGATCACAGCAACATACACTGGCAAAACAATATGTGGATTCAACATGCAATAGGATTGTGAAAAAGTTTGTGTGTGAAAATTTAGTTGAGCAAAACTCACAATCCTATTGCAGCTGGTTGTCTTAACCTTGTACGTTGAATCAACGTATTGTTTACCTCTGTCTACTAACATGTATGCATTCATGGCACTGTAAGTCACAAGGGGATACACACCTGTATTGTAGCATGAGAACACAATGACTCTCCAGCCCTCTGATCAGACTCACACAGGAAGTCGAGGCTTTTAGCTTTGGACAAATGATGAGGAAGAAGAAGAAGAAATGACCGTCCATAGACATCTACTATAGAATACACCGTCCATAGACATCCACTATAGAATACACCGTCCATAGATATCCACTATAGAATACACCGTCCATAGACATCTACTATAGAATACAACGTCCATAGACATCCATAGATATCTAATATAGAATACACCGTCCATAGACATCTACTATAGAATACACCGTCCATAGACATCTACTATAGAATACACTGTCCAAGGACATCCACTATAGAATACACCATCCATAGACATCCACTATAGAATACACCGTCCATAGACATCCACTATAGAATACACCGTCCATAGACATCCACTATAGAATACACCGTCCATAGACATCCACTATAGAATACACTGTGCATAGACATCCACTATAGAATACACCATCCATAGACATCCACTATAGAATACACCGTCCATAGACATCTACCATAGAATACACCGTCCATAGACATCTACTATAGAATACACCGTCCATAGACATCCACTATAGAATACACCGTCCATAGACATCTACTATAGAATACACCATCCATAGACATCACTATAGAATACACATCAACAGAATACACCATCCATAGACATCCACTATAGAATACACCGTCCATAGACATCTACTATAGAATACACCGTCCATAGACATCCACTATAGAATACACCGTCCATAGACATCTACTATAGAATACACCGTCCATAGACATCCACTATAGAATACACCGTCCATAGACATCTACTATAGAATACACCGTCCATAGACATCCACTATAGAATACACCATCCATAGACATCCATAGATATCTACTATAGAATACACCGTCCATAGACATCCACTATAGAATACAACGTCCATAGACATCTACTATAGAATACACCACCCATAGACATCCACTATAGAATACACCATCCATAGACATCCACTATAGAATACACATCTACTATAGAATACACAGTCCATAGACATCCACTATAGAATACACCATCCATAGACATCCACTATAGAATACACCATCCATAGACATCCACTATAGAATACACCGTCCATAGACATCCACTATAGAATACACCATCCATAGACATCCACTATAGAATACACCGTCCATAGACATCTACTATAGAATACACCGTCCATAGACATCCATAGACATCCACAATAGAGAACACCGTCCATAGACATCCACTATAGAATACACCGTCCATAGACATCCACTATAGAATACACCATCCATAGACATCCACTATAGAATACACCGTCCATAGACATCCACTATAGAATACACCGTCCATAGACATCTACTATAGAATACACCATCCATAGACATCCATAGACATCCACTATAGAGCACACCGTCCATAGACATCGAATATAGAATACACCGTCCATAGACATCCACTATAGAATACACCGTCCATAGACATCTACTATAGAATACACCGTCCATAGACATTTACTATAGAATACACCGTCCATAGACATCCACTATAGAATACACCGTCCATAGACATCCACTATAGAATACACCGTCCATAGACATCCACTATAGAATACACCGTCCATAGACATCCACTATAGAATACACCATCCATAGACATCAACTATAGAATACACATCTACTATAGAATACACATCTACTATAGAATACACCGTCCATAGACATCAACTGTAGAATACACCGTCCATAGACATCCACTATAGAATACACCGTCCATAGACATCACTATAGAATACACATAGACATCCACTATAGAATACACCGTCCATAGACATCCACTATAGAATACACCGTCCATAGACATCACTATAGAATACACCGTCCATAGACATCCACTATAGAATACACCATCCATAGACATTGTATAGAATACACCGTTTAGACATCCACTATAGAATACACCATTAGACATCTACTAAGAATACACCATCCATAGACATCCACTATAGAATACACATTATAGACATACAGTCCATAGACATCTACTATAGAATACACCGTCCATAGACATCCACTATAGAATACACCGTCCATAGACATCTACTATAGAATACACCCTATCCATAGACATTTACTATAGAATACACCGTCCATAGACATCTACTATAGAATACACCGTCCATAGACATTTACTATAGAATACACCGTCCATAGACATCTACTATAGAATACACCGTCCATAGACTCCACTATAGAATACACCGTCCATAGACATCTACTATAGAATACAAATAGACATCCACTATAGAATACACCGTCCATAGACATCCACTATAGAATACACCGTCCATAGACATCCACTATAGAATACACCGTCCATAGACATCTACTATAGAATACACCATCCATAGACATCCATAGACATCCACTATAGAATACACCATCCATAGACATCCACTATAGAATACACCGTCCATAGACATCCACTATAGAATACACCGTCCATAGACATCTACTATAGAATACACCGTCCATAGACATTTACTATAGAATACACCGTCCATAGACATCTACTATAGAATACACCGTCCATAGACATCCACTATAGAATACACCGTCCATAGACATCCACTATAGAATACACCATCCATAGACATCCACTATAGAATACACCATCCATAGACATCAACTATAGAATACACATCTACTTTAGAATACACATCTACTATAGAATACACCGTCCATAGACATCCACTGTAGAATACACCGTCCATAGACATCTACTATAGAATACACCATCCATAGACATCTACTATAGAATACACCGTCCATAGACATCCACTATAGAATACACCGTCCATAGACATCTACTATAGAATACACCGTCCATAGACATTTACTATAGAATACACCGTCCATAGACATCTACTATAGAATACACCGTCCATAGACATCTACTATAGAATACACCGTCCATAGACATTTACTATAGAATACACCGTCCATAGACATCTACTATAGAATACACCATCCATAGACATCCACTATAGAATACACCGTCCATAGACATCTACTATAGAATACACCGTCCATAGACATCCACTATAGAATACACCGTCCATAGACATCTACTATAGAATACACCGTCCATAGACATCTACTATAGAATACACCGTCCATAGACATCTACTATAGAATACACCGTCCATAGACATCTACTATAGAATACACCGTCCATAGACATCCACTATAGAATACACCGTCCATAGACATCCACTATAGAATACACCATCCATAGACATCCACTATAGAATACACCGTCCATAGACATCTACTATAGAATACACCGTCCATAGACATCCACTATAGAATACACCGTCCATAGACATCTACTATAGAATACACCGTCCATAGACATCCACTATAGAATACACCATCCATAGACATCCACTATAGAATACACCGTCCATAGACATCCACTATAGAATACACCGTCCATAGACATCTACTATAGAATACACCACCCATAGACATCCACTATAGAATACACCATCCATAGACATCCATAGACATCTACTATAGAATACACAGTCCATAGACATCCACTATAGAATACACCATCCATAGACATCCACTATAGAATACACCATCCATAGACATCCACTATAGAATACACCGTCCATAGACATCCACTATAGAATACACCATCCATAGACATCCACTATAGAATACACCGTCCATAGACATCCACTATAGAATACTCCGTCCATAGACATCTACTATAGAATACACCGTCCATAGACATCCATAGACATCCACAATAGAATACACCGTCCATAGACATCCACTATAGAATACACCGTCCATAGACATCCACTATAGAATACACCGTCCATAGACATCCACTATAGAATACACCGTCCATAGACATCTACTATAGAATACACCATCCATAGACATCCACCATATAGACATCCACTATAGAATACACCATCATCCACTATAGAATACACCGTCCATAGACATCCACTATAGAATACACCGTCCATAGACATCCACTATAGAATACACCGTCCATAGACATCCACTATAGAATACACCGTAGACATCTACTATAGAATACATCCACTATAGAATACACCGTCCATAGACATCTACTATAGAATACACCGTCCATAGACATCCACATCCATAGAATACACCGTCCATAGACATCCACTATAGAATACACCGTCCATAGACATCCACTATAGAATACACCGTCCATAGACATCTACTATAGAATACACCGTCCATAGACATCCACTATAGAATACACCGTCCATAGACATCTACTATAGAATACACCGTCCATAGACATCCACTATAGAATACACCGTCCATAGACATCTACTATAGAATACACCGTCCATAGACATCCACTATAGAATACACCGTCCATAGACATCCACTATAGAATACACCGTCCATAGACATCCACTATAGAATACACCATCCATAGACATCTACTATAGAATACACCGTCCATAGACATCTACTATAGAATACACCGTCCATAGACATCTACTATAGAATACACCGTCCATAGACATCCACTATAGAATACACCGTCCATAGACATCTACTATAGAATACACCGTCCATAGACATCCACTATAGAATACACCATCCACTATAGTCCATAGACATCTACTATAGAATACACCGTCCATAGACATCCACTATAGAATACACCGTCCATAGACATCTACTATAGAATACACCGTCCATAGACATCCACTATAGAATACACCGTCCATAGACATCTACTATAGAATACACCGTCCATAGACATCCACTATAGAATACACCGTCCATAGACATCCACTATAGAATACACATCGAATCCATAGACATCCACTATAGAATACACCGTCCATAGACATCCACTATAGAATACACCGTCCATAGACATCCACTATAGAATACACCGTCCATAGACATCCACTATAGAATACACACCGTCCATAGACATCTACTATAGAATACACCGTCCATAGACATCCACTATAGAATACACCGTCCATAGACATCTACTATAGAATACACCGTCCATAGACATCCACTATAGAATACACCGTCCATAGACATCTACTATAGAATACACCGTCCATAGACATCCACTATAGAATACACCGTCCATAGACATCTACTATAGAATACACCGTCCATAGACATCCACTATAGAATACACCGTCCATAGACATCCACTATAGAATACACCATCCACTATAGAATACCATAGACATCCACTATAGAATACACCCATAGACATCCATAGACATCCATAGACTATAGAATACACCGTCCATAGACATCCACTATAGAATACTATAGAATACACCGTCCATAGACATCCACTATAGAATACACCGTCCATAGACATCCACTATAGAATACACCATCCATAGACATCCATAGAATACATCCATCTATAGAATACACCGTCCATAGACATCTACTATAGAATACACCATCCATAGACATCCATAGACATCCACTATAGAATACACCGTCCATAGACATCGACTATAGAATACACCGTCCATAGACATCCACTATAGAATACACCGTCCATAGACATCTACTATAGAATACACCGTCCATAGACATCTACTATAGAATACACCGTCCATAGACATCCACTATAGAATACACCGTCCATAGACATCCACTATAGAATACACCGTCCATAGACATCCACTATAGAATACACCGTCCATAGACATCCACTATAGAATACACCATCCATAGACATCCATAGAATACATCTACTATAGAATCCATACATCACTATAGAATACACTATAGAATACACCGTCGACATCCACTATAGAATACACCGTCCATAGACATCCACTATAGAATACACCGTCCATAGACATCTACTATAGAATACACCGTCCATAGACATCCACTATAGAATACACCGTCCATAGACATCTACTATAGAATACACCGTCCATAGACATCCACTATAGAATACACCGTCCATAGACATCCACTATAGAATACACCATCCATAGACATCCACTATAGAATACACCGTCCATAGACATCAACTATAGAATACACATAGACATCTACTATAGAATACACCGTCCATAGACATTTACTATAGAATACACCGTCCATAGACATCCACTATAGAATACACCGTCCATAGACATTTACTATAGAATACACCGTCCATAGACATCTACTATAGAATACACCGTCCATAGACATCTACTATAGAATACACCGTCCATAGACATCCACTATAGAATACACCGTCCATAGACATCTTACTATAGAATACACCGTCCATAGACATCTACTATAGAATACACCGTCCATAGACATCTACTATAGAATACACCGTCCATAGACATTTACTATAGAATACACCGTCCATAGACATCTACTATAGAATACACCGTCCATAGACATCCACTATAGAATACACCGTCCATAGACATCTACTATAGAATACACCGTCCATAGACATCTACTATAGAATACACCGTCCATAGACATCTACTATAGAATACACCGTCCATAGACATCCACTATAGAATACACCGTCCATAGACATCCACTATAGAATACACCGTCCATAGACATCCACTATAGAATACACCGTCCATAGACATCTACTATAGAATACACCGTCCATCTATAGAATACATCCACTATAGAATACACCGTCCATAGACATCCACTATAGAATACACCGTCCATAGACATCCACTATAGAATACACCGTCCATAGACATCTACTATAGAATACACCGTCCATAGACATCCACTATAGAATACACCGTCCATAGACATCTACTATAGAATACACCGTCCATAGACATCCACTATAGAATACACCGTCCATAGACATCCACTATAGAATACACCATCCATAGACATCCACTATAGAATACACCATCCATAGACATCAACTATAGAATACACATCTACTTTAGAATACACATCTACTATAGAATACACCGTCCATAGACATCCACTGTAGAATACACCGTCCATAGACATCTACTATAGAATACACCGTCCATAGACATCTACTATAGAATACACCGTCCATAGACATCCACTATAGAATACACCGTCCATAGACATCTACTATAGAATACACCGTCCATAGACATTTACTATAGAATACACCGTCCATAGACATCTACTATAGAATACACCGTCCATAGACATCTACTATAGAATACACCGTCCATAGACATTTACTATAGAATACACCGTCCATAGACATCTACTATAGAATACACCGTCCATAGACATCCACTATAGAATACACCGTCCATAGACATCTACTATAGAATACACCGTCCATAGACATCCACTATAGAATACACCGTCCATAGACATCTACTATAGAATACACCGTCCATAGACATCTACTATAGAATACACCGTCCATAGACATCTACTATAGAATACACCATCCATAGACATCTACTATAGAATACACCGTCCATAGACATCCACTATAGAATACACCGTCCATAGACATCCACTATAGAATACACCGTCCATAGACATCCACTATAGAATACACCGTCCATAGACATCTACTATAGAATACACCGTCCATAGACATCCACTATAGAATACACCGTCCATAGACATCCACTATAGAATACACCGTCCATAGACATCCACTATAGAATACACCATCCATAGACATCCACTATAGAATACACCGTCCATAGACATCCACTATAGAATACACCGTCCAT
>NC_088218.1:3644772-3649772 GCF_036934945.1 Oncorhynchus masou masou | reverse complement strand
TCATTTACAAAATAGCCTCCAACACTCTACTCAGCAAATTGGATGTAGTCTATCACAGTGCCATCCGTTTTGTCACCAAAGCCTCATATACTACCCACCACTGCGACCTGTATGCTCTCGTTGGCTGCCCTTCCCTACATATTCGTCACCAAACCCACCGGCTCCAGGTCATCTATAAGTCTTTGTTAAGTATTTGATAAGCCCCGCCTTATCTCAGCTCACTGGTCACCATAGCAACACCCACCCGTAGCATGCGCTCCAGCAGGTATATTTCACTGGTCAACCCCAAAGCCAACACTTCCTTTGGCCACCTTTCCTTCCAGTTCTCTGCTGCCAATGACTGGTACGAATTGCAAAAATCACTGAAGCTGGAGTCTTATATCTCACTCTCTAACTTTAAGCATCAGCTGTCTGAGCAGCTTACTGATCACTGTACCTGTACACAGCCCATCTGTAAATAGCACACCCAACTACCTCATCCCCATATTGTTACTTATCCTCTTGCTCTTATCTCTACTTGCACATTCATCTTCTGCACATCTATCACTCCAGTGTTAATTTGCTAAATTGTAAATATTTTGCCTCATTGGCCTAGTTATTGCCATACCTCCCTACTCCTCTACATTTGCACACACTGTAGATACATTTTTCTGCTGTGTTATTGACTGTACGTTTGTTTATGTGTAACACTGTGTTGTTGTTTGTGTCGCACTGCTTTGTTTTATCTTGGCCAGGTCGCAGTTGTAAATGAGAACTTGTTCGCAACTGGCCTGCCTGGTTAAATAAAGGTGAAATTAAGAAATAAAAATAAAAATCTGATGTTAGGTTCATGTTAAGGCTAGTCTAATATCTAATGTTGGATAAGGTTAAGGCTAGTCTAATATCTAATGTTGGATAAGGTTAAGGCTAGTCTAATATCTAATGCTGGATACGATTAAGGCTAGTCTAATATCTAATGTTGGATACGATTAAGGCTAGTCTAATATCTAATGTTGGATAAGGTTAAGGCTAGTCTAATATCTAATGTTGGATAAGGTTAAGGCTAGCCTAATATCTAATGTTGGATAAGGTTAAGGCTAGTCTAATATCTAATGCTGGATACGATTAAGGCTAGTCTAATATCTAATGTTGGATACGATTAAGGCTAGTCTAATATCTACTGTTGAATACGATTAAGGCTAGTCTAATATCTACTGTTGAATACGATTAAGGCTAGTCTAATATCTAATGCTGGATACGATTAAGGCTAGTCTAATATCTACTGTTGGATACGATTAAGGCTAGTCTAATATCTACTGTTGAATACGATTAAGGCTAGTCTAATATCTACTGTTGAATACGATTAATGCTAGTCTAATATCTAATGTTGGATACGATTAAGGCTAGTCTAATATCTACTGTTGAATACGATTAATGCTAGTCTAATATCTAATGCTGGATACGATTAAGGCTAGTCCAATATCTGATGTTGGCTAAGGTTAAGGCTAGTACAATATCTAATGTTGGATAAGGTTAAGGCTAGTACAATATCTGATGTTGGCTAAGGTTTAGGCTAGTACAATATCTGATGTTGGCTAAAGCTAGGCTAGGATAAGGCTAGTCCAATAGCAACCAGATGGCTGTAGTCCAAGCCGACTTTGAAAACTGACAGACCATGTGACTATGACTGTGTTGGTGAGTTCAAAGCACAAGTAATAAACTCCACAGAGCCTGTTAAATCTGCTGGCCAAATCCCTGGCTCCTGGTTCGCTTTGCCCAGGATTCAATTTCAAAATGAAGACTTTGCCACTAAATCTCTCAGAAATGAGAAGACTACTACAGCCAATCACAACACTGGTAAAGCCTTGGAAGATCGTGCCAAACATAAATGAAAACCAGTAGGTTTCTGATTACACAGTGTGTGTCCCAAAGTGCACTATTGTTTTGTGGTGCACTATTTTTTTGGCCAGGGCTCATAGGGGTCTGGTCAAAAGAAGTGCACTCTATAGGGAATAGGGTGCCATTTGGGACACATTAAACAGTGTTGAGTTCTCATCCTCTAAGCTGCCTCTCCCTACCAGGCTATCTATCTATCTGCTGTGGCATGTTGTGATGTAATGACATGGTGTAGCTAACTGCCGATCAAAGACATCCCATGCAGAATATTGGTGGAGGGAGTTAAGGGAGTTCGGGGAGTATGGGAACTGTGGGGATGACAAGTCAGCGCCCCATCTCTTGTTAATGGAGCTGTTTCCAATTATATAGAAAAAACTACTTTATTATTGTACTACCTTCCCATAATTCCACATGGTTCTGACTTGTTCCCTCTATGCCCAGAATATCTTACATAGTGACACCTGCGGCGTCTGGAGTTAACACATGGAGTTCTTTAAAAGCTCCTCAAAATGTGAAAATAAAATTCAGGAATTTGAAGGTCCAACATCTGGCCTTGTATTAGGTCCAACATCTGGCCTTGTATTAGGTCCAACATCTGGCCTTGTATCCCTGTAAGTGTTCGGAATAGCTTCCAGAAACCAGGGAACCCCAATGACAGCTTCTAGTACTCAGGAATAGTTTCCAGAATTCAGGGATAGCTTCTAGAAACCAGGGATAGATTCTAGAACCCAGGTATAGATTCCAGGACCAAGGGATAGCTTCTGGAAGCCAAGACTTCTTGAACCCAGGAATAGCTCTATAACCCAGGTATAGCTACTAGAACCCAGCGATAGCTTCTAGAACCCAGATATAGTTTCCAGAATCCAGGGATAGCTGTTAGAAACCAGGGATATCTTATAGAACCCAGTGATAGCTCCAGAACCCAGGGATAGGTGTTAGAAACCAGGGATATCTTATAGAACCCAGTGATAGCTCCAGAACCCAGGGATAGGTGTTAGAAACCAGGGATATCTTATAGAACCCAGTGATAGCTCCAGAACCCAGGGATAGGTGTTAGAAACCAGGGATATCTTATAGAATCCAGTGATAGGTGTTAGAAACCAGGGATATCTTATAGAACCCAGTGATAGCTCCAGAACCCAGTGATAGGTGTTAGAAACCAGGGCTATCTTATAGAACCCAGTGATAGGTTTTAGAAACCAGGGATAGGTGTTAGAAACCAGGGATATCTTATAGAATCCAGTGATAGGTGTTAGAAACCAGGGATATCTTATAGAACCCAGTGATAGCTCCAGAACCCAGGGATAGGTGTTAGAAACCAGGGATATCTTATAGAACCCAGTGATAGCTCCAGAACCCAGGGATAGGTGTTAGAAACCAGGGATAGTGTAACGGATGTCGTCTGGAGAAAGAGAGGAGTAAGGATCAAAACACAGCGTGTGTCCATAGTGATTTATTCAAAACCATAACTGAACACTGGAACAAAATAATAAAGGTGAAATATACAAAACCGAAACAGTAACTGTGTGGCCAAAACACTCACACGGAAACAAACAAACACACACACACACACACACACACACACACACACACACACACACACACACACACACACACACACACACACACACACACACACACACACACACACCCCCACCCCCACACCCACACACCCACCCACACACCAACAGTGAAACAGTACCGTGTGGCCCAAACACTCACATGGAAACAAACACCCACCCACCAACAGTGAAACCCAGGCTACCTAAGTATGATTCTCAATCAGAGACAACAAACGACACCTGCCTCTGATTGAGAACCATACTAGGCCAGAAACAGAAACCAAACATAGAAAAACAAACATAGTCTGCCTACCCCAACTCACGCCCACCCTAACTCACAGTGGTTGCTCTAGAACCTAGGGATAGGTTTTAGAAAACAGGGATAGATTCCAGAACCCAGAAATATGTGTTTGAACCCAGGGTTAGTTTCTAGAACCCAGGGATAGTTTCTAGAACCCAAGGATAGCTTCTAGAACCCATATATTCCTTCCATAACACATTTCTTTCACAACCCCATGGTCATTGTTCCCAGTAGAGCTCTGGGGTGTGAAACTGGATACTCTGGGTGTGACCTGAGCTTACCTCGGCCCCTCTCTCTCCCTCTCTCTCTCACACACACACACACACACACACACACACACACACACACACACACACACACACACACACACACACACACACACACACACACACACACACACACACACACACACACACACACACACACACACACACACACAGCACCTGACAGCACTGACAAGTTCCAGAGCTGTGTGAGGGTAAATAAAGCACACACACACCGTTCCATTCAAGACCGATGCCCTCGCAGAGTAATGGATAATATTTACAAGGACAAAGATCTCCTGTATCCTGTGCCAAATCTCTGTCTATTGTTATGCCATGCTATGCTGTGCAACACATACACAACAGGGTGATGGGGTGTGGCCAGGCCAGCCTGCCAGCGTTATCATCACATCAGACACATCGGACGTGTTACTGTTCTGCTGCTGCTCCCATGGGGGAACCTTTCTCTTCAAGCCGTGTTGTACTTAGGAAGCCTCCACCGTGTAACACCATGGGCTGCCGGCCAATACACACACTCCTCAGAGAGGCAGGCAGGCACGCACAACACACACACACACACACACACACACACACGCCATGCACACACACTCCTCTGAGACGGACAGAATCATTTCTACATCCCTGGGTTGCCACCCCACCACTCCGCTCTGCCGTTTCTCTCCTTGGCTATGACCTATTTATGGTCGACCACAGTCTGGTCTGGTCTGGTCTGGTCTGTCTGCCCTGGTCTGGTCTGTCTGCCCTGGTCTGGTCTGGTCTGTCTGTCCTGGTCTGGTCTGTCCTGGTCTGGTCTGGTCTGTCTGTCCTGTCCTGGTCTGGTCTGGTCTGGTCTGGTCTGGTCTGGTCTGTCTGTCTGTCTGTCTGTCTGTCTGTCTGTCTGTCTGTCTGTCTGTCTGTCTGTCGCTCCGTTGGCCAGTCGGTCGGTAATGCACTGTGTTTAATAATTAAGAACACTCTGTAAAAACGTCTACATGTCAT
>NC_088218.1:3632272-3642272 GCF_036934945.1 Oncorhynchus masou masou | reverse complement strand
ACTGATGCTGGGCCCCCTATCAGGCAGAGAATAGTATAGTAACTGATGCTGGGCCCCTATCAGACAGGGAATAGTATAGTAACTGATGCTGGGCCCCTATCAGACAGAGAATAGTATAGTAACTGATGCTGGGCCCCTATCAGACAGGGAATAGTATAGTAACTGATGCTGCCCCCCTATCAGACAGAGAATAGTATAGTAACTGATACTGGGCCCCTATCAGACAGAGAATAGTATAGTAACTGATACTGGGCCCCCCTATCAGACAGAGAATAGTATAGTAACTGATGCTGGGCCCCCTATCAGACAGAGAATAGTATAGTAACTGATGCTGGGCCCCTATCAGACAGGGAATAGTATAGTAACTGATGCTGGGCCCCCCTATCAGACAGAGAATAGTATAGTAACTGATACTGGGCCCCCCTATCAGACAGAGAATAGTATAGTAACTGATGCTGGGCCCCCTATCAGACAGGGAATAGTACAGTAACTGATGCTGCCCCCCCCCCCTATCAGACAGAGAATAGTATAGTAACTGATGCTGGGCCCCCCTATCAGACAGAGAATAGTACAGTAACTGATGCTGCCCCCCTATCAGACAGAGAATAGTATAGTAACTGATACTGGGCCCCCCTATCAGACAGGGAATAGTATAGTAACTGATGCTGGGCCCCCCTATCAGACAGGGAATAGTATAGTAACTGATACTGGGCCCCCCTATCAGACAGGGAATAGTATAGTAACTGATGCTGGGCCCCCTATCAGACAGGGAATAGTACAGTAACTGATGCTGGGCCCCCCTATCAGACAGAGAATAGTATAGTAACTGATACTGGGCCCCCCTATCAGACAGGGAATAGTACAGTAACTGATGCTGGGCCCCCCTATCAGACAGGGAATAGTACAGTAACTGATGCAGCCCCCCTATCAGACAGAGAATAGTATAGTAACTGATGCTGGGCCCCCCTATCAGACAGGGAATAGTACAGTAACTGATGCTGGGCCCCCCTATCAGACAGAGAATAGTATAGTAACTGATGCTGGGCCCCCTATCAGACAGGGAATAGTACAGTAACTGATGCTGGGCCCCCCTATCAGACAGGGAATAGTACAGTAACTGATGCTGGGCCCCCCTATCAGACAGAGAATAGTATAGTAACTGATGCTGGGCCCCCCTATCAGACAGGGAATAGTATAGTAACTGATGCTGGCCCCCCTATCAGGCAGGGAATAGTATAGTAACTGATGCAGCCCCCCTATCAGACAGAGAATAGCATAGTAACTGATGCTGGCCCCCCTATCAGACAGGGAATAGTATAGTAACTGATGCAGCCCCCCTATCAGGCAGAAAAATAGTATAGTAACTGATGCTGGCCCCCCTATCAGACAGGGAATAGTATAGTAACTGATGCTGGGCCCCCTATCAGACAGGGAATAGTATAGTAACTGATGCTGGCCCCCCTATCAGACAGGGAATAGTATAGTAACTGATGCTGGCCCACCTATCAGACAGGGAATAGTATAGTAACTGATGCTGCCCCCTATCAGACAGGGAATAGTATAGTAACTGATGCTGGCCCCCCTATCAGACAGGGAATAGTATAGTAACTGATGCTGGCCCCCCTATCAGACAGGGAATAGTATAGTAACTGATGCTGGCCCCCTATCAGACAGGGAATAGTATAGTAACTGATGCTGGCCCCCCTATCAGACAGGGAATAGTATAGTAACTGATGCTGGCCTCCCTATCAGACAGGGAATAGTATAGTAACTGATGCTGGTCCCCCCTATCAGACAGGGAATAGTATAGTAACTGATGCTGGGCCCCTATCAGACAGAGAATAGTATAGTAACTGATGCTGGGCCCCCTATCAGACAGGGAATAGTATAGTAACTGATGCTGGGCCCCCCTATCAGACAGAGAATAGTATAGTAACTGATGCTGCCCCCCCCCCTATCTGACAGAGAATAGTATAGTAACTGATGCTGGGCCCCCCTATCAGACAGAGAATAGTATAGTAACTGATGCTGCCCCCCCTATCAGACAGAGAATAGTATAGTAACTGATGCTGGGCCCCCCTATCAGACAGAGAATAGTATAGTAACTGATGCTGCCCCCCTATCAGACAGAGAATAGTATAGTAACTGATGCTGGGCCCCCTATCAGACAGAGAATAGTATAGTAACTGATGCTGCCCCCCCCCCCTATCAGACAGGGAATAGTATAGTAACTGATGCTGGGCCCCTATCAGACAGAGAATAGTATAGTAACTGATGCTGGGCCCCCCTATCAGACAGAGAATAGTATAGTAACTGATGCTGGGCCCCCTATCAGACAGAGAATAGTATAGTAACTGATGCTGGGCCCCCTATCAGACAGAGAATAGTATAGTAACTGATGCTGGGGCCCCCTATCAGACAGGGAATAGTATAGTAACTGATGCTGGGCCCCTATCAGACAGAGAATAGTATAGTAACTGATGCTGGGCCCCCCTATCAGACAGAGAATAGTATAGTAACTGATGCTGGGCCCCCTATCAGACAGAGAATAGTATAGTAACTGATGCTGGGCCCCCTATCAGACAGAGAATAGTATAGTAACTGATGCTGGGCCCCCTATCAGACAGAGAATAGTATAGTAACTGATGCTGCCCCCCCCCCCCCCTATCAGACAGGGAATAGTATAGTAACTGATGCTGCCCCCCTATCAGACAGGGAATAGTATAGTAACTGATGCTGGGCCCCCTATCAGACAGAGAATAGTATAGTAACTGATGCTGGGCCCCCCTATCAGACAGATAATAGTATAGTAACTGATGCTGGGCCCCCTATCAGACAGAGAATAGTATAGTAACTGATGCTGGGCCCCTATCAGACAGAGAATAGTATAGTAACTGATGCTGGGCCCCCCTATCAGACAGATAATAGTATAGTAACTGATGCTGGGCCCCCTATCAGACAGAGAATAGTATAGTAACTGATGCTGGGCCCCTATCAGACAGAGAATAGTATAGTAACTGATGCTGGGCCCCCCTATCAGACAGGGAATAGTATAGTAACTGATGCTGCCCCCCTATCAGACAGAGAATAGTATAGTAACTGATGCTGGACCCCCCTATCAGACAGGGAATAGTACAGTAACTGATGCTGGCCCCCCTATCAGACAGGGAATAGTATAGTAACTGATGCTGGTCCCCCCTATCAGACAGGGATTAGTATAGTAACTGATGCTGGGCCCCCCTATCAGACAGAGAATAGTATAGTAACTGATGCTGGGCCCCCCTATCAGACAGGGAATAGTATAGTAACTGATGCTGGCCCCCCTATCAGACAGAAAATAGTATAGTAACTGATGCTGGCCCCCCTATCAGACAGGGATTAGTATAGTAACTGATGCTGGGCCCCTATCAGACAGAGAATAGTATAGTAACTGATGCTGGGCCCCCTATCAGACAGAGAATAGTATAGTAACTGATGCTGGCCCCCTTATCAGACAGAAAATAGTATAGTAACTGATGCTGGGCCCCCTATCAGACAGAGAATAGTATAGTAACTGATGCTGGCCCCCCTATCAGACAGAAAGTAGTATAGTAACTGATGCTGGGCCCCCTATCAGACAGAGAATAGTATAGTAACTGATGCTGGCCCCCCTATCAGACAGAAAATAGTATAGTAACTGATGCTGGGCCCCCTATCAGACAGAGAATAGTATAGTAACTGATGCTGGGCCCCTATCAGACAGAGAATAGTATAGTAACTGATGCTGGGCCCCCTATCAGGCAGAAAATAGTATAGTAACTGATGCTGGGCCCCTATCAGACAGAGAATAGCATAGTAACTGATGCTGGCCCCCCTATCAGACATCATACTGTCAGTCTACTAGACGAGGAGATTAAGTATCCAAGGTATCTAATGAAACACTGGGGGAAGATGGAATGCAGGCCAGGGGAAGCTCGGGCGGGTTGCAGGAAAGCAAGTGCGGAGGCTGAGGCTGGAGCGAGAGGGGTTGGGACAGGGTAAGCAGGTCGGGAGACTGAGGCTGGAGCGAGAGGGGTTGAGACAGGGTAAGCAGGTCGGGAGACTGAGGCTGGAGCGAGAGGGGTTGAGACAGGGTAAGCAGGTCGGGAGACTGAGGCTGGAGCGAGAGGGGTTGAGACAGGGTAAGCAGGTCGGGAGACTGAGGCTGGAGCGAGAGGGGTTGGGACAGGGTAAGCAGGTCGGGAGACTGAGGCTGGAGCGAGAGGGGTTGGGACAGGGTAAGCAGGTCGGGAGACTGAGGCTGGAGCGAGAGGGGTTGAGACAGGGTAAGCAGGTCGGGAGACTGAGGCTGGAGCGAGAGGGGTTGGGACAGGGTAAGCAGGTCGGGAGACTGAGGCTGGAGCGAGAGGGGTTGAGACAGGGTAAGCAGGTCCGGAGGCTGAGGCTGGAGCGAGAGGGGTTGAGACAGGGTAAGCAGGTCGGGAGACTGAGGCTGGAGCGAGAGGGGTTGAGACAGGGTAAGCATGTCGGGAGACTGAGGCTGGAGCGAGAGGGGTTGAGACAGGGTAAGTAGGTCCGGAGGCTGAGGCTGGAGCGAGAGGGGTTGAGACAGGGTAAGCAGGTCCGGAGGCTGAGGCTGGAGCGAGAGGGGTTGAGACAGGTTAAGTAGGTCCGGAGGCTGAGGCTGGAGCGAGAGGGGTTGAGACAGGGTAAGCAGGTCCGGAGGCTGAGGCTGGAGCGAGAGGGGTTGGGACAGGGTAAGCAGGTCCGGAGGCTGAGGCTGGAGCGAGAGGGGTTGAGACAGGGTAAGTAGGTCCGGAGGCTGAGGCTGGAGCGAGAGGGGTTGGGACAGGGTAAGCAGGTCGGCTGGAGCGAGAGGGGTTGGGACAGGGTAAGTAGGTCCGGAGGCTGAGGCTGGAGCGAGAGGGGTTGAGACAGGGTAAGCAGGTCGGGAGACTGAGGCTGGAGCGAGAGGGGTTGAGACAGGGTAAGCAGGTCCGGAGGCTGAGGCTGGAGCGAGAGGGGTTGGGACAGGGTAAGCAGGTCCGGAGGCTGAGGCTGGAGCGAGAGGGGTTGAGACAGGGTAAGTAGGTCCGGAGGCTGAGGCTGGAGCAAGAGGGGTTGGGACAGGGTAAGCAGGTCCGGAGGCTGAGGCTGGAGCGAGAGGGGTTGAGACAGGGTAAGCAGGTCCGGAGGCTGAGGCTGGAGCGAGAGGGGTTGAGACAGGGTAAGCAGGTCCGGAGGCTGCGGCTGGAGCGAGAGGGGTTGGGACAGGGTAAGTAGGTCCGGAGGCTGAGGCTGGAGCGAGAGGGGTTGGGACAGGGTAAGCAGGTCCGGAGACTGAGGCTGGAGCGAGAGGGGCTGGGACAAGGTAAGCAGGTCCGGAGGGGAATCCACAGGAGTAGTAGAGTGGGGAATCCAGGACAGAGTAGCAGGATGACGAGACGTGGGACTGGAGACAGGGCCCAGAGTCAGAGCAGAACTGTAGCGGAGAGGAAAACCGTGTCAGGCAAGGGAAACAGGCACAACAGGATCTAAACAGTAACAAATGGCTAGAGACGTAGACTGACTGAGCAGAGATTGCGATCTGTCAGTGTGGCAGGGTGGAAGTGGCAGACTGAGTATTTGTAGAGGTCTTGATTATGGAACAGGTTGCAGCTGGTGGGTATTTGCTCTGACTCCAGCACACCTGTCTCCACCCACACAATCACACAGACAGAGGGAGAGGGAGAGGGAGAGAGTACTGGGGGAGTGGCGGCAGGTCAAGGAGACGGGATGAGCAGTAGAGAACGTGGCACGAGCAGATGTAACGGTTAAGGTTAAGGTTGTGGTCGGATAAGAGTTAGGGTTTAGGGTAGGTAGTTCCCAAGGATCTCGGATAGTATTCTACACTACCACTCCTCCTGACCAACCCCATCTATCCTTTATAGCTGTCTGACCACATGACTTTAAAACCCATGATGGTGAATAACAGTTGGTGGTGCTGGTGAATGGCCTGGAGAAATACTGTAGGTTAGACATACAATTCATCCTCTGTTTGTCCTATTGGGTCAATTCCCCTTCTGTTTGTCCTATTGGGTCAATTCCCCTTCTGTTTGTCCTATTGGGTCAATTCCCCCTCTGTTTGTCCTATTGGGTCAATTCCCCCTCTGTTTGTCCTATTGGGTCAATTCCCCTTCTGTTTGTCCTATTGGGTCAATTCCCCTTCGGTTTGTCCTATTGGGACAATTCCCCTTCGGTTTGTCCTATTGGGTCAATTCCCCTTCTGTTTGTCCTATTGGGTCAATTCCCCTTCTGTTTGTCCTATTGGGTCAATTCCCCTTCGGTTTGTCCTATTGGGTCAATTCCCCTTCTGTTTGTCCTATTGGGTCAATTCCCCTTCTGTTTGTCCTATTGGGACAATTCCCCTTCGGTTTGTCCTATTGGGTCAATTCCCCTTCTGTTTGTCCTATTGGGTCAAATCCCCTTCTGTTTGTCCTATTGGGTCAATTCCCCTTCTGTTTGTCCTATTGGGTCAATTCCCCTTCTGTTTGTCCTATTGGGTCAATTCCCCTTCTGTTTGTCCTATTGGGTCAATTCCCCCTCTGTTTGTCCTATTGGGTCAATTCCCCCTCTGTTTGTCCTATTGGGTCAATTCCCCTTCTGTTTGTCCTATTGGGTCAATTCCCCTTCGGTTTGTCCTATTGGGACAATTCCCCTTCTGTTTGTCCTATTGGGTCAATTCCCCTTCTGTTTGTCCTATTGGGTCAAATCCCCTTCTGTTTGTCCTATTGGGTCAATTCCCCCTCTGTTTGTCCTATTGGGTCAATTCCCCCTCTGTTTGTTCTATTGGGTCATTGTGTGGAGTTGCTGCTGACCGCTCTGTTTGGGCATTACTGAGTAGAGAACATGTGAAGAGAGGAGGAGAGGAGATTCCCTCAGACACCATTCTCTGTTCTGTGTTCTGTGTGTCTTTCCTCAATTTCTTCCCATGACCCCTTGCAACCATGGGCCATTAAGCATAGGGGGGCACCCATAGAAATATATTTACTACTAGAACAGGAAAAAGCCCCTTAGACCACAGGAATATCTCTTCTAGTTATTCAATGTCTATGTGTGCTCCTGTCCTGTGATGTCATTGTGGAATTTAGAATGTATTTTGAATACGTTCTATTTCTATCTCCTAGTCCTCCAAGAGTTCTGTACTCAGTTCAGTCAATATGGGCTTAAGAGCTTAATAAGGAACAGGGAGAGGGAACTAGGTTAACCAAATCATAGGGCCTTAAACCCAATGTCCAGCAGCACATTTCACTTGATTAAAAACACCCTCATCAGACACAGTATACACACAGTACACACACACACACACACACACACACACACACACACACACACACACACACACACACACACACACACACACACACACACACACACACACACACACACACACACACACACACACACACACACACACACACACACACACACACACAGTGGTGGAAAAAGTACCCAATTGTCATACTTGAGAAAAAGTTAGGATACCTTAATAGAAAGTGAAAGTGAAAGTCACCCAGTAAAATCCCACTGGAGTAAAAGTGTAAAGGTATTTGGTTTTAAATAAACTTCAGTATCAAAAGTAAAAGTAAAATAATTTCAAATTCCTTAGATTAAGCAAACCACATTGCACCATTCTTGTTTTTGTAATTTACGGATAGCCCGGGGCACGCTTTTATAAACATAATTTATAAACAAAGCATTTGTGTTTAGTGAGTCTGCCAGATCAGAGGCTGTAGAGATGACCAGGGATGTTCTCTGTTTAGTGAGTCTGCCAGATCAGAGGCAGTAGAGATGACCAGGGATGTTCTCTGTTCAGAGAGTCCACCAGATCAGAGGCAGTAGAGATGACCAGGGATGTTCTCTGTTTAGTGAGTCTGCCAGATCAGAGGCAGTAGAGATGACCAGGGATGTTCTCTGTTTAGTGAGTCCTCCAGATCAGAAGCAGTAGAGATGACCAGGGATGTTCTCAGTTTAGTGAGTCTACCAGATCAGAGGCAGTAGGGATGACCAGGGATGTTCTCTGTTTAGTGAGTCTACCAGATCAGAGGCAGTAGAGATGACCAGGGATGTTCTCTGTTTAGTGAGTCCGCCAGATCAGAGGTAGTAGGAATGACCAGGGATGTTCTCTGTTTAGTGAGTCCTCCAGATCAGAAGCAGTAGAGATGACCAGGGATGTTCTCAGTTTAGTGAGTCTACCAGATCAGAGGCAGTAGAGATGACCAGGGATGTTCTCTGTTTAGTGAGTCTGCCAGATCAGAGGTAGTAGGAATGACCAGGGATGTTCTCTGTTTAGTGAGTCTGCCAGATCAGAGGCAGTAGGGATGACCAGGGATGTTCTCTGTTTAGTGAGTCTACCAGATCAGAGGCAGTAGAGATGACTAGGGATGTTCTCTGTTTAGTGAGTCTGCCAGATCAGAGGCAGTAGGGATGACCAGGGATGTTCTCTGTTTAGTGAGTCTACCAGATCAGAGGCAGTAGAGATGACCAGGGATGTTCTCTGTTTAGTGAGTCTACCAGATCAGAGGCAGTAGGGATGACCAGGGATGTTCTCTGTTTAGTGAGTCTACCAGATCAGAGGCAGTAGAGATGACCAGGGATGTTCTCTGTTTAGTGAGTCTGCCAGATCAGAGGCAGTAGAGATGACCAGGGATGTTCTCTGTTTAGTTGGTCCACCAGATCAGAGACAGTAGGGGTGACCAGGGATGTTCTCTGTTTAGTGAGTCTACCAGATCAGAGGCAGTAGGGATGACCAGGGATGTTCTCTGTTTAGTGAGTCTGCCAGATCAGAGGCATTAGGGATGACCAGGGATGTTCTCTGTTTAGTGAGTCTACCAGATCAGAGGCAGTAGGGATGACCAGGGATGTTCTCTTGATAAGTGTGTGAATTGGACTATTCTCCTGTCCTACTAAACATTCAACATGTAACGAGTACTTTAGGTGTCAGGGAAAATGTAAAATAAATAGTAAATAAATAAATAAATAGTAAAATAAAGTACAGATACCCCAAAAAACGACTTTAGTACTTTATTAAAGGATTTTACAGCATAGAATACTATCATATACTAATGTAATATCATACTGCCTAATGTTATTTAGAGGTGTTAGTATCTTAGTCATATATTCAGACTGATTCTCAGTTCTTTGGTTTTGATAACAAGGAAGAGAGAGAAAGAGAGAGAAGAGAGAGAAAGAGAGAGAGAGGAGGAGAGAGGAAAAGGGAGGGAGAGAGAGCCACGAGTGGCCCATTCCAGTGAGAGTGTACTGGCGTTGTCTTATCGATGTGACAGTGAGGATGACTCTCTCTCTTTCTCATTCCTATATGAACCTCAAACCTCCTCCTCATCACACTCCTTATCTCTCTCTTTCCCTCTCTCTCTTTGTATTTTCTCTCTGTGTTTTCTGAGCACTCTGCTCCTCTGTTCTCTCTCCTCTCTTTCTTTGTATTTTCTCTCTCTGTTCTCTCTCTTCTCTTTCTTTGTATTTTCTCTCTCTGTTCTCTCTCTTCTTCCCTCCCTCTCTGTATCTCTATCATCTCTCTCTGTATCTCTATCCTCCCTCTCTGTATCTCTATCATATCTCTCTGTATCTCTATCCTCTCTCTATATATCTCTATCCTTTCTCTCTCTATCTCTATCCTCTCTCTCTGTATCTCTATCCTCTCTCTCTGTATATCTATCCTCTCTGTATCTCTATCATCTATCTCTGTATCTATATCATCTCTGTATCTATATCATATCTCTCTGTATCTATATCATCCCTCTCTGTATCTATATCCTCTCTGTATCTATATCCTCTCTCTGTATCTATATTCTCTCTGTATCTCTATCATCTCTCTATGTATCTAAATCATCTCTCTATGTATCTAAATCATCCCTCTCTGTATCTATATCTCTCTCTCTGTATCTATATCCTCTCTGTATCTATATCCTCTCTCTATCTCAATCATCTCTCTCTGTATCTATATCATCCCTCTCTGTATCTC
>NC_088218.1:3604772-3617272 GCF_036934945.1 Oncorhynchus masou masou | reverse complement strand
TGGCAAACTCCAGCGGGCTGTCATGTGCCTTTTACTGAGGAGTGGCTTCTGTCTGGCCACTCTACCATAAAGGCCTGATTGGTGGAGTGCTGCAGAGATGGTTGTCTGGAAGGTTCTCCCATCTCCACAGAGGAACTCTAGAGCTCTGTCAGGGTGACCAATAACCCAATGGTCACCTCCCTGACCAAGGCCCTTCTCCCCTAATTGCTCAATTTGGCCATGCGGCCAGCTCTAGGAAGGGTCTTGGTAGTGCCAAGCTACTTCCATTTAAGAATGATTGAGGCCACTGTGTTTGGGGACCTTCAATGCTGCAGAAATGTTTAGGGACCCTTGCTCAGATCTGTGCCTCGACACAATCCTGTCTCAGAGCTCTATTGACATTTCCTTCAACCTCATGGCTTGGTTATTTCTCTGACATGCACTGTCATCTGTGGGACTTTATATAGACAGGTGTGTGCCTTTCCAAATCATATCCAATCAATGGAATTTACCACAGGTGGACTCCAATCAAGTTGTAGAAACATCTCAAGGATGATCAATGGAAACAAGATGCACCTGAGCTCAATTTAGCCTCTCATAGCAAAGGGTCTGAATACCTATGTAAATAAGGTATTTCTGTTTTATTTTGTTGTTGTAAATTAGCAAAAAATGTTTTTGCTTTGTCATGATGGGGCACTGTAGGCTAGCTTCAGTAAGGACAATCACTGGTGTACAATATCATATTCCATTAGATAGTATTGCATTGTGTAACAACAAAAATGTACTGCTGAAGTATCGGACAAATATATTTGTCTACGGGACCAATAAAGATCATCTTAATTTATCTTAAATGGATTTATCTGGCAAGACTGGCTTGGGTCCACTCAACTGCAATGCTACCAGGTAAGGCTAGCTAACTTTGCTAACGCTAGTTCAACCCCTAGGTCCCCTACACAGGAGGTCAGTGGCACCTTAATTGAGGAGGATGGGCTCGTGGTAATGCCTGGAGCGGAGTCAGTGGGATGGTATCAAACACATCAAACACATGCTTTCCATTCCATCTGCACCGTTCCAGATGTTACCATGAGCCGTCCTCCCTCCGCAGCCTCCACTGGTCAACTAACATTCCACGCACACGCACGCGCACGCACGCACACACACACACACACACACACACACACACACACACACACACACACACACACACACACACACACACACACACACACACACACACACACACACACACACACACACACACAGAGAGACAAACAAAGGCACTGGGACAACATTCCCCCAGTGTGAAGCTATACTCAGAGTCACGCTCTGAGACAAGCAGTCATGGTGAAATTTGGAGGCGTTAGAAAATAAACAAATTCATTGGCCCAGTGGTGTTACTGGACTCTACAGGATTAGCATTGAAAACGTGACCAACGGTCAGAAAATCCAGGTCATTTGTAAAACGTCTCGATGAATAGAATGACGGTAAAGCAACTCCACTTTTTTGTTCCCTGAATAGTTCGCTGAAATTCACTACGATTGTGTTCATTTTTCACTTTGATGGAGAACTTTCTGTGCCGGTACCATTCACTCCCATTCAATGAATAGTGGTGCAAAGAGTTATGGGATATTAGAATCCTCTTGTCTTAAACTGTATTTTTGTAACCTAGGAGCAAAGCAGGAAGTAAAAGCAGGAAGTGTACCCCACCAATCTGAGCTCTGATTTGTTGAATCAACTCAACTGACATTACAAAAAAATGCAATCCATTAGTTGAGCCACATGGGTTAGCATCATTTGAATGAACATTCTACATTACCATGGAAATGATTGTGACACAATACCAGACATCCACTGCAAGTGTAGCCATAATAATTGAGTGTTTTTATTGGGATCCCCATTATCTGTTTCTAAAGCAGCAGCTGCTCTTCCTGGGGTCCACACAACACATGATATAATACAGAACATCAATAGACAAGAACAGCTCAAGGACAAAACTACACACATTAAGGAGTTTACCAGTCAAATTGCCAGGGTTACAGGTTCCAAGCCCATTCTTTTCATCTGTTTCTATTCAAACACCACTAACGATGGCTTCATTCAGGTCCTCTAACATCCCACACACACCACGTGAAGGTAATCCGTTTGTTGGATCGGTTAGACGCTTTCCTTCCAGGGTCGCTAGTCCAGTTAGTTAGGGTTAGGGTTATTAGTTAGGTCAGTCTCTGCTACACGGTAAGGTGCTTACAGAGCAGATCTGTCTGATAAAGGTTACTCAAGTACCCTGATCCCTCCTACACTGCTGACAGTGGGCCCTGATCCCTCCAACACTGCTGACAGTGAGCCCTGATCCCTCCTACACTGCTGACAGTGGGCCCTGATCCCTCCTACACTGCTGACAGTGGGCCCTGATCCCTCCTACACTGCTGACAGTGGGCCCTGATCCCTCCTACACTGCTGACAGTGAGCCCTGGTCCCTCCTACACTGCTGACAGTGGGCCCTGATCCCTCCTACACTGCTGACAGTGAGCCCTGGTCCCTCCTACACTGCTGACAGTGGGCCCTGATCCCTCCTACACTGCTGACAGTGAGCCCTGGTCCCTCTAACACTGCTGACAGTGGGCCCTGATCCCTCCTACACTGCTGACAGTGAGCCCTGATCCCTCCTACACTGCTGACAGTGAGCCCTGGTCCCTCTAACACTGCTGACAGTGGGCCCTGATCCCTCCTACACTGCTGACAGTGAGCCCTGATCCCTCCTACACTGCTGACAGTGAGCCCTGATCCCACCTACACTGCTGACAGTGAGCCCTGATCCCTCCTACACTGCTGACAGTGAGCCCTGATCCCTCCTACACTGCTGACAGTGGGCCCTGATCCCTCCTACACTGCTGACAGTGGGCCCTGATCCCTCCAACACTGCTGACAGTGAGCCCTGGTCCCTCCAACACTGCTGACAGTGGGCCCTGATCCCTCCTACACTGCTGACAGTGGGCCCTGATCCCTCCTACACTGCTGACAGTGAGCCCTGGTCCTCCTACACTGCTGACAGTGGCCCTGGTCCCTCCAACACTGCTGACAGTGGGCCCTGGTCCATCCAACACTGCTGACAGTGAGCCCTGGTCCCTCCAACACTGCTGACAGTGAGCCCTGTTCCCTCCAACACTGCTGACAGTGAGCCCTGGTCCCTCCTACACTGCTGACAGTGGGCCCTGGTCCCTCCTACACTGCTGACAGTGGGCCCTGATCCCTCTAACAAAGCTGACAGTGAGCCCTGTTCCCTCCAACACTGCTGACAGTGGGCCCTGGTCCCTCTAACACAGCTGACAGTGAGCCCTGTTCCCTCCTACACTGCTGACAGTGGGCCCTGATCCCTCCAACACTGCTGACAGTGAGCCCTGATCCCTCCAACACTGCTGACAGTGAGCCCTGGTCCCTCCTACACTGCTGACAGTGGGCCCTGGTCCCTCCAACACTGCTGACAGTGAGCCCTGGTCCCTCCTACACTGCTGACAGTGGGCCCTGATCCCTCCTACACTGCTGACAGTGGGCCCTGATCCCTCCTACACTGCTGACAGTGGGCCCTGGTCCCTCTAACACAGCTGACAGTGAGCCCTGTTCCCTCCAACACTGCTGACAGTGAGCCCTGGTCCCTCCAACACTGCTGACAGTGAGCCCTGGTCCCTCTAGCACAGCTGACAGTGAGCCCTGGTCCCTCCAACACTGCTGACAGTGAGCCCTGGTCCCTCCAACACTGCTGACAGTGAGCCCTGGTCCTCCAACACTGCTGACAGTGAGCCCTGGTCCCTCCAACACTGCTGACAGTGAGCCCTGGTCCCTCCAACACTGCTGACAGTGAGCCCTGGTCCCTCCAACACTGCTGACAGTGAGCCCTGGTACCTCCAACACAGCTGTAGGAGATTCACTATACTGGAGGTAATACTGGACTACTGTAGGAGATTCACTATACTTTAGGTAATACTGGACTACTGTAGGAGATTCACTATACTGGAGGTAATACCTGGACTACTGTAGGAGATTCACTATACTGGAGGTAATACCTGGACTACTGTAGGAGATTCACTATACTGGAGGTAATACCTGGACTACTGTAGGAGATTCACTATACTGGAGGTAATACTGGACTACTGTAGGAGATTCACTATACTGGAGGTAATACCTGGACTACTGTAGGAGATTCACTATACTGGAGGTAATACTGGACTACTGTAGGAGATTCACTATACTGGAGGTAATACTGGACTACTGTAGGAGATTCACTATACTGGAGGTAATACCTGGACTACTGTAGGAGATTCACTATACTGGAGGTAATACTGGACTACTGTAGGAGATTCACTATACTGGAGGTAATACTGGACTACTGTAGGAGATTCACTATACTGGAGGTAATACTGGACTACTGTAGGAGATTCACTATACTGGAGGTAATACCTGGACTACTGTAGGAGATTCACTATACTGGAGGTAATACTGGACTACTGTAGGAGATTCACTATACTGGGGTGGCAGGTATGCTACTGGTTAGAGGGTACTGTAGGTTGAAAGATTCAAATGCTATACTTGGAAGGTAATACTTCTGCACTGAACAAGGCTGTCAGGAGATTTGGTCTATACTTGGAAACAAAGGTAATATGCTGGACTACTTAGGAGATTCACTATACTGGAGGTCTTAATTGACCGCTGGACTACTGTAGGAGATTCACTATACTGGAGGTAATACTGGACTACTGTAGGAGATTCACTATACTGGAGGTAATACTGGACTACTGTAGGAGATTCACTATACTGGGGTGGCAGGGTATGCTAGTGGTTAGAGGGTCTGGGAGCAAAGATCAAAATCTAGTTGAGTTGAGAAGGTAAAAATATGTCATTCTCTCAGCTGAACAAGGCTGTCATTGAAAATAAGAATTTGGTCTTAACTGACTTGCCTAGTTAAACAAACCCTGGTAAAATGCTGGACAACTTCAGGAGGTTCATGCTATAGATACAGATGAAGGATCTTAAATTGACCGCGCAGGTCCTAATGAGTATTTTCCTCCCAGCAGGATATGCAAACTGCTATTCTAGGCTTTAAAAAGCCTTCCAGTAAGGTTTGTAATTTCCAGTTTGAAGAGTCAGACTTGATTTTCCACTCTAATGAAAATGTATCAACCCTTACAAAAATGGTCCATTAATTATAATCCATAATAATTCACATTCCCTGTTGCTGCAGGATTATTTTCCTGCAGTAGCAAATTGGTTCAAATTAAAATCCTACATCTGTCTCGCTGCTCTGGCCCCCCAGTTTGGCCAAAAACCTAGGCACATTTTTGTATTGATTTAAAAAACCTAGGATGTTTTTACTTTATTTAAAAATTTAGAGTCCCCATTGAGACCAAGTTCCACTTTGTCAAGGGAGCACTTGCTCATACAATCCAAATGACAAAATCTAGTCAAAATCACCAAAAAATGAACTAAAATACAGCACAACAAACAATCAGGAAAAACAGCCACATTCCTCAGCAAGTAGTTCCCCAATCCATATTTTAAATTACCCAAGCTGCATCAGAGCATCCAATTACAGTGTATTTTGCAGTTGGTTCCAGCAACGAGGTACATTAAAACTAAAAGAGGATTTACCTCATTCGGTAGAGACCCGAGGAACCTCAAGAGTTAAAAAAAAAAAAAAAAAAAAAAAAAACCTGTGAGCGAGTTTGGTATCTCATATTTTTTTATTCTTTAACAACAAAGTTAGGGTAGTTGGAAGCTTGTGTGGTAGGGCTTTGAAAAACAAAAATGGAGTAATGAATAGTTCTACGGGACTTTAATGAGGACCAGCCAACCTGTTGATACAGGACGCAGTGGCCAGTATAAACCTGTCCCCAGGGATCAAACAAATGACACTACGGTAGACGGCCTCTAAAGGGTTAAGACTAGTGGCTGCTGCAATCTGGTAAATGGTGTCACCATAAATCAAGAATTGGCAAGAAAGTTGACTGTACAATCTGCTTCCTGCTATTTAGGGAGGGGTAAGATCTATTTCTAAAACAGAAGCCCACTTTCAATCTTAGCTTTTTAATTAGCTTATCAGTATAGTTTTCCTCAATACAGATGCCCAGATATTTATAGATGGGAACCCAATCAATGGGGGAACCATCCAATGAATAAATATGTCCATCTGGAACATTCTGGAGAGAACTACAGAACATGTATTTAGTCTTGGCCACATTAAGTCCAAGTTTTAAACCAACCAGGGCTTTCTGTTAGCTAAGAACAAAGTGGGCAACAGGTGTGTGGAAGGAGTCACTGAGAAGGTGTAGTCTTAATGTAAGCCTTAACCATTACCTCTGAGACTGACAAACAATGACAGTTGAGACATGGCACAACAGGGTATTAGTTTAATACCAAATGTCCATCATCTCCTTTACCTCAAATCCCCTTCTCAGCCCCAATATTGATATACTGGCAGACTCCAGTAGAGCCCAGTCTACCAGACTGGTCATACTGTAGGAAGACCTAAGAAAGAGGAGATAGTTCACCGTACAGTATGTCTGAAAAGAATATTTTAAAGACCACAAAGGTCTCATGTCTATATGACCTGATATATTGGGGTGGCAGCGTAGCCTAGTGGTCAGAGCATTGGACTAGCAACCGGAAGGTTGTGAGTTCAAACCCCGAGCTGACAAGGTACAAATCTGTCGTTCTGCCCTTGAACAGGCAGTTAACCCACTGTTCCCAGGCCGTCATTGAAAATAAGAATTTGTTCTTAACTGACTTGCCTAGTTAAATAAAGGTAAAATTAAAAAAAATATATATCAACATGGTCAAAGAGATTGATATTGTTCTGATATTTCTGTTGTCTTCTAAGAACAACACAGATAAATACCTAAATCTTATCCAGGGTAGCCATCTTCACAGTGGGCATGGCAACGCACCAGATGGCCCAGGCTAGTGCATGGCTCCCTCCTCTCCTCATGGGGTAACTCACATGCAATTTCAGTTATGGGGTTAACTTGATATGATGCAGTTAACTAGAACTGGAGATCTGGTCAACAGGGGTTCATCTACAGTAGGGCCAGCAGGGTAAATACATCTAGTGTGAGGATGTGGCTCATAGGGCTCTGGTCAACAGTAGTGCACTACGTAGGGAATAGTGTGGATGACCTATTGGCTGATTCGGAATAACTTGCAACAGAAGGGAAATAGCCTACAACGACCATCCAGCTAGTTCTTTCTGTGATCATAGAGTTCTGATCACAGAGTTTTGATCATAGAATTCTGATCATGGAGTTCTGATCACGGAGTTCTGATCATGGAGTTCTGATCACATAGTTTTGATCATAGAATTCTGATCATGGAGTTCTGATCATGGAGTTCTGATCTCAGTGTTCTGATCATGGAGTTCCGACCTCAGAGTTCTGATCATGGAGTTCCGACCTCAGAGTTCTGATCATGGAGTTCTGACCTCAGAGTTCTGATCATGGAGTTCTGACCTCAGAGTTCTGATCATGGAGTTCTGACCTCAGAGTTCTGATCATGGAGTTCGGACCTCAGAGTTCTGATCATAGAGTTCTGATCATGGTGTTCTGGTCATGGAATTCTGATCATAGAGTTCTGATCATGGAATTCTGAACACGGCCAGAATAAATGGATTCCATTTTGTGCCTTCTGCAGTTTTAAGGTGTTTTTGTTCTTGCAGCTGCAGTGGAAAAAGCTTGACACGCAATTTGGAGTAGTTGCAAAATAATTAGGAACTGAAAGGTCGATCCAGGTAGTAGTGTATATTGTCTGATTGGTAAAGAAGTGCACAACATTTACTTTTAAATGTTCCGCAGGCTCCCAAGCATGTGTTTGTTATTATAAGGCTCTAAAAATAGATATGGAAAATAAATACTGGATGCCCACTCAATGTACCCCCCCCTCTCTCTCTGTCCCCCTCTCTCTCTGTCCCCCACTCTCTGTCCCCCTCTCTCTCTGTCCCCCACTCTCTGTCCCCCTCTCTGTCCCCCCTCTCTCTGTCCCCCTCTCTCTGTCCCCCTCTCTCTCTGTCCCTCTCTCTCTGTCCCCCTCTCTCTCTGTCCCCCTCTCTCTCTGTCCCCCTCTCTCTGTCCCCCCTCTCTCTGTCCCCCACTCCTCAAAATAAGGGGCCACAGTCTCTGTCCCCCTCTGACCTGTCCCCCTCTCTGTCCCCCTCTCTCTCTGTCCCCCCCTCTCTCTGTCCCCCACTCCACAAAATAAGGGGCCACACACTCCCCCACACCTGATCACACTTGCCTCACACACACACACACACACACACACACACACACACACACACACACACACACACACACACACCAAGTTTCCCTGTCTGTTGATGTTTCTCTCTGTAACACCACCGCTTGTATCCAACAACGCTACAGCCAAACGCAAACACAACCCATCTGTTGCTATGACACTGTCTGTGGGGTTTTCTCCTGATGGTGAGGAGGACTGTCTGTCTGACCTGGAGGATTCCCTGATTCTGACAATTAACAAGATGTATAGAGAGTATTTATTGACTGGTGAAGCCTAAAATGGTGTATACTGTAAGTGAGAAAGTGTGAATGTGAGAAAGTGCGAGAGAGAGAGAGAGAGAGAGAGAGAGAGAGAGAGAGAAATGGCCAACCCAGAGTCTCTGGCACAGTTCTCTAAATCTAGGAAAGAGCAGAACAGAGCCATGTAAACTCAGCAAAAAAAGAAACGTCACATTTTTAGGACCCTGTCTTTCAAAGATAATTCTTAAAAATACAAATAACTTCACAGATCCTCATTGTAAATGGTTTAAACACTGTTTCCCATGCAGCTGTGGAACGGTCGTTAAGACACTAACAGCTTAAAGACGGTAGGCAATTAAGGTCCCAGTTATGAAAACTTAGGACACTAAGAAGCCTTTCTACTGACTCTGAAAAACACCAAAAGAAAGATGCCCAGGGACCCTGCTCATCTGCATGAACGTGCCTTAGGCCTGCTGCAAGGAGGCATGAGGACTGCAGATGTGGCCAGGGCAATGAATTGCAATGTCCGTACTGTGAGACGCCTAAGACAGCGCTACAGGGAGACAGGATGGACAGCTGATTGTCCTCTCAGTGGCAGACCATGTGTAACAACACCTGCACAGGATCAGTACATCTGAACATCACACCTGAGGGACAGGTACAGGATGGCAACAACAACTACCCAAGTTACACCAGGAACGCACAATCCCTCCATCAGTGCTCAGACTGTCCACAATAGGCTGAGAGAGGCTGGACTGAGGGCTTGTAGGCCTGTTGTAAGGCAGGTCCTCACCAGGTCCTCACCAGACATCACTGGCAACAAAGTCGCCTATGGGCACAAACCTACCGTCGCTGAACCAGACAGGACTGGCAAAAAGTGCTCTTCACTGACTGAGCAGTCGCGCTTTGTCTCACCAGGGGTGATGGTCGGATTCGCGTTTATCGTTGAAGGAATGAGTGTTACACTGAGGCCTGTACTCTGGATCGGGATCGATTTGGAGGTGGAGGGTCCGTCATGGTGTGGGGCAGTGTGTCACGGCATCATCGGACTGAGCTTGTTGTCATTGCAGGCAATCTCAACACTGTTAAAGTGGCTGTTATGTCAGGGAAGACATCCTTCTCCCTCATGTGGTACCCTTCCTGCAGGCTCATCCTGACATGACCCTCCAGCATGACAATGCCACCAGCCATTCTACTCGTTCTGTGCGAGATTTCCTGACAGACAGGAATGTCAGTGTTCTGCCATGGCCAGCGAAGAGCCCAGATCTCAATCCCATTGAGCACATCTGGGACCTGTTGAATTGGAGGGTGAGGGCTAGGGCCATTCCCCCCAGAAATGTCCGGGAACCTGCAGGAGCCTTGGTGGAAGAGTGGGGTAACATCTCACAGCAAGAACTGGCATATCTGGTGCAGTCCATGAGGAGGAGATGCACTGCAGTACTTAATGCAGCTGGTGGCCACACCAGATACTGACTGTTACTCTTGATTTTGACCCCCCCTTTGTTCAGGGACAAATTATTCAATTTCTGTTAGTCACATGTCTGAGGAACTTGTTCATTTTATGTCTCAGTTGTTGAATCTTGTTATGTTCATACAAATATTTACACATGTTAAGTTTGCTGAAAATAAACGCAGTTGACAGTGAGAGGACGTTTATTTTTTTGCTGAGTTTATGCACACACACACACACACACACACACACACACACACACACACACACACACACACACACACACACACACACACACATTGTATCAATTACATTGTTATACAAGGCCGTCTAGCCAAGGCCTATGGTTGATAATGACAGTTGGAACGAGCCTGCCTGGAAAGTGAGTGTTATGTGGTTTTCTACTTTTCTGGGCATGTTGCCCTCACTCCCACCCTCCACCTCACCCTCCCTCACTCCCACCCTCCACCTCACCCACCCTCCCTCACTCCCACCCTCCACCTCACCCTCCCTCACGCCCACCCTCCACCACACATTCCCTCACTCCCACCCTCCACCTCACATTCCCTCACTCCCACCCTCCACCTCACATTCCCTCACTCCCACCCTCCACCTCACATTCCATCCCACTCCCTCACCCTCCCACCCTCCACCTCACATTCCATCACTCCCTCACTCCCACCCTCCACCTCACATTCCAGCCTCAGGGAGCCGGCCTTTCCCAGGCCTGGAGATCCAGCCAGCCTCAGGGAGCCGTTTCCCAGGCCTGGAGATCCAGGCCAGCCTCAGGGAGCCGTTTCCCAGGCCTGGAGATCCAGCCAGCCTCAGGGAGCCGTTTGGAGATCCAGGCCTGGAGATCCAGCCAGCCTCAGGGAGCCGTTTCCCAGGCCTGGAGATCCAGCCAGCCTCAGGGAGCCATTTCCCAGGCCTGGAGATCCAGCCAGCCTCAGGGAGCCGCCAGCCTTTCCCAGGCCTGGAGATCCAGCCAGCCTCAGGGAGCCGATCCAGCCCCCCAGGCCTGGCCTGATCCAGCCAGCCTCAGGGAGCCGTTTCCCAGGCCTGGAGATCCAGCCAGCCTCAGGGTTGACCTAACAGCCACCTTCCATGCAGACTGATGAGTGGGAAAGGACATGGCAGACACAGTCGAGGCCCATATAAACAGGGTTGGGTTACAACGGATGTAACAGTAAAACACAACGTGGTCCTTCAGCTGTAACGTTTAGGATCCTGGACATGGAAGAAAACAAACTGAACACCACAACGTGGTCCTTCAGCTGTAACGTTTAGGATCCAGGACATGGACGAACACAAACTGAACACCACAACGTGGTCCTTCAGCTGTAACGTTTAGGATCCTGGACATGGACGAACACAAACTGAACACCACAACGTGGTCCTTCAGCTGTAACGTTTAGGATCCTGGACATGGACGAACACAAACTGAACACCACAACGTGGTCCTTCAGCTGTAACGTTTAGGATCCTGGACATGGACGAACACAAACTGAACACCACAACGTGGTCCTTCAGCCTTAACGTTTAGGATCCTGGACATGGACGAACACAAACTGAACACCACAACGTGGTCCTTCAGCCTTAACGTTTAGGATCCTGGACATGGACGAACACAAACTGAACCTACACATACAGAATGTCCTAGTGTCCTGAACGTAGGCCTGAGATGAGGAGATCATTAGTGCTTTAACCTATAGGCTACTGTACAACCACAGGTCTGAACACACAGGACTGGACCTGTATTGTAGACCTGTCCTGTGAACACACAGGACTGGACCTGTATTGTAGACCTGTCCTGTGAACACACAGGACTGGACCCACAGGACTGGACCTGTATTGTAGACCTGTCCTGTAAACACACAGGACTGGACCTGTATTGTAGACCTGTCCCGTGAAAACACAGGACTGGACCTGTATTGTAGACCTGTCCTGTGAACACACAGGACTGGACCTGTATTGTAGACCTGTCCCGTGAAAACACAGGACTGTACCTGTATTGTAGACCTGTCCCGTGAAAACACAGGACTGGACCTGTATTGTAGACCTGTCCTGTGAACACACAGGACTGGACCTGTATTGTAGACCTGTCCTGTGAACACACAGGACTGTACCTGTATTGTAGACCTGTCCCGTGAAAACACAGGACTAGACCTGTATTGTAGACCTGTCCTGTGAAAACACAGGACTGTACCTGTATTGTAGACCTGTCCTGTGAACACACAGGACTGGACCTGTATTGTAGACCTGTCCTGTGAACACACAGGACTGTACCTGTATTGTAGACCTGTCCCGTGAAAACACAGGACTGGACCTGTATTGTAGACCTGTCCTGTGAACACACAGGACTGGACCTGTATTGTAGACCTGTCCCGTGAACACACAGGACTGTACCTGTATTGTAGACCTGTCCCGTGAACACACAGGACTGTACCTGTATTGTAGACCTGTCCCGTGAGAACACAGGACTGGACCTGTATTGTACCTGTATTGTAGACCTGTCCTGTGAACACACAGGACTGTACCTGTATTGTAGACCTGT
>NC_088218.1:3572272-3597272 GCF_036934945.1 Oncorhynchus masou masou | reverse complement strand
TTTAATAGACAGGAGTCAGGACAGGACCCAACAGGTCCTTTATTAGACAGGAGTCAGGACAGGACCCAACAGGTCCTTTAGTAGACAGGAGTCAGGACAGGACCCAACAGGTCCTTTAATAGACAGGAGTCAGGACCCAACAGGTCCTTTATTAGACAGGAGTCAGGACAGGACCCAACAGGTCCTTTAATAGACAGGAGTCAGGGCCCAACAGGTCCTTTAATAGACAGGAGTCAGGACAGGACCCAACAGGTCCTTTAATAGACAGGAGTCAGGACCCAACAGGTCCTTTATTAGACAGGGAGTCAGGACAGGACCCAACAGGTCCTTTATTAGACAGGAGTCAGGACCCAACAGGTCCTTTATTAGACAGGAGTCAGGACCCAACAGGTCCTTTAATAGACAGGAGTCAGGACCCAACAGGTCCTTTAATAGACAGGAGTCAGGACAGGACCCAACAGGTCCTTTATTAGACAGGAGTCAGGACAGGACCCAACAGGTCCTTTAGTAGACAGGAGTCAGGACAGGACCCAACAGGTCCTTTAATACACAGGAGTCAGGACCCAACAGGTCCTTTAATAGACAGGAGTCAGGACCCAACAGGTCCTTTATTAGACAGGAGTCAGGACAGGACCCAACAGGTCCTTTAATAGACAGGAGTCAGGGCCCAACAGGTCCTTTAATAGACAGGAGTCAGGACAGGACCCAACAGGTCCTTTAATAGACAGGAGTCAGGACCCAACAGGTCCTTTATTAGACAGGAGTCAGGACAGGACCCAACAGGTCCTTTATTAGACAGGAGTCAGGACCCAACAGGTCCTTTATTAGACAAGAGTCAGGACAGGACCCAACAGGTCCTTTATTAGACAGGAGTCAGGACCCAACAGGTCCTTTAATAGACAGGAGTCAGGACAGGACCCAACAGGTCCTTAATTAGACAGGAGTCAGGACAGGACCAAACAGGTCCTTTAATAGACAGGAGTCAGGACCCAACAGGTCCTTTAGTAGACAGGAGTCAGGACCCAACAGGTCCTTTATTAGACAGGAGTCAGGACAGGACCCAACAGGTCCTTTATTAGACAGGAGTCAGGACAGGACCCAACAGGTCCTTTATTAGACAGGAGTCAGGACCCAACAGGTCCTTTAATAGACAGGAGTCAGGACAGGACCCAACAGGTCCTTTATTAGACAGGAGTCAGGACAGGACCCAACAGGTCCTTTAATAGACAGGAGTCAGGACCCAACAGGTCCTTTATTAGACAGGAGTCAGGACCCAACAGGTCATTTATTAGACAGGAGTCAGGACAGGACCCAACAGGTCCTTTAATAGACAGGAGTCAGGACAGGACCCAACAGGTCCTTTAATAGACAGGAGTCAGGACCCAACAGGTCCTTTATTAGACAGGAGTCAGGACAGGACCCAACAGGTCCTTTATTAGACAGGAGTCAGGACAGGACCCAACAGGTCCTTTAGTAGACAGGAGTCAGGACCCAACAGGTCCTTTAATAGGCAGGAATCAGGACCCAACAGGTCCTTTAATAGACAGGAGTCAGGACCCAACAGGTCCTTTAATAGACAGGAGTCAGGACAGGACCCAACAGGCCCTTTAGTAGACAGGAGTCAGGACAGGACCCAACAGGTCCTTTAATAGACAGGAGTCAGGACAGGACCCAACAGGTCCTTTAATAGACAGGAGTCAGGACCCAACAGGTCCTTTATTAGACAGGAGTCAGGACAGGACCCAACAGGTCCTTTATTAGACAGGAGTCAGGACAGGACCCAACAGGTCCTTTATTAGACAGGGAGTCAGGACAGGACCCAACAGGTCCTTTAATAGACAGGAGTCAGGACCCAACAGGTCCTTTATTAGACAGGGAGTCAGGACAGGACCCAACAGGTCCTTTATTAGACTGGAGTCAG
The DNA here is from genome assembly GCF_036934945.1 of Oncorhynchus masou masou. Lineage (NCBI taxonomy): Eukaryota > Metazoa > Chordata > Actinopteri > Salmoniformes > Salmonidae > Oncorhynchus > Oncorhynchus masou. The sequence goes on along the minus strand of NC_088218.1, from coordinate 3,595,351 downwards.
GACCCAACAGGTCCTTTATTAGACTGGAGTCAGGACCCAACAGGTCCTTTATTAGACAGGAGTCAGGACAGGACCCAACAGGTCCTTTAATAGACAGGAGTCAGGACAGGACCCAACAGGTCCTTTATTAGACAGGAGTCAGGACAGGACCCAACAGGTCCTTTAATAGACAGGAGTCAGGACAGGACCCAACAGGTCCTTTAGTAGACAGGAGTCAGGACAGGACCCAACAGGTCCTTTAATAGACAGGAGTCAGGACAGGACCCAACAGGTCCTTTAGTAGACAGGAGTCAGGACAGGACCCAACAGGTCCTTTAATACACAGGAGTCAGGACCCAACAGGTCCTTTAATAGACAGGAGTCAGGACCCAACAGGTCCTTTATTAGACAGGGAGTCAGGACAGGACCCAACAGGTCCTTTAATAGACAGGAGTCAGGGCCCAACAGGTCCTTTAATAGACAGGAGTCAGGACAGGACCCAACAGGTCCTTTAATAGACAGGAGTCAGGACCCAACAGGTCCTTTATTAGACAGGAGTCAGGACAGGACCCAACAGGTCCTTTATTAGACAGGAGTCAGGACCCAACAGGTCCTTTATTAGACAAGAGTCAGGACAGGACCCAACAGGTCCTTTATTAGACAGGAGTCAGGACCCAACAGGTCCTTTAATAGACAGGAGTCAGGACAGGACCCAACAGGTCCTTAATTAGACAGGAGTCAGGACAGGACCAAACAGGTCCTTTACTAGACAGGAGTCAGGACCCAACAGGTCCTTTAGTAGACAGGAGTCAGGACCCAACAGGTCCTTTATTAGACAGGAGTCAGGACAGGACCCAACAGGTCCTTTATTAGACAGGAGTCAGGACAGGACCCAACAGGTCCTTTATTAGACAGGAGTCAGGACCCAACAGGTCCTTTAATAGACAGGAGTCAGGACAGGACCCAACAGGTCCTTTATTAGACAGGAGTCAGGACAGGACCCAACAGGTCCTTTAATAGACAGGAGTCAGGACCCAACAGGTCCTTTATTAGACAGGAGTCAGGACCCAACAGGTCATTTATTAGACAGGAGTCAGGACAGGACCCAACAGGTCCTTTAATAGACAGGAGTCAGGACAGGACCCAACAGGTCCTTTAATAGACAGGAGTCAGGACCCAACAGGTCCTTTATTAGACAGGAGTCAGGACAGGACCCAACAGGTCCTTTATTAGACAGGAGTCAGGACAGGACCCAACAGGTCCTTTAGTAACAGGAGTCAGGACCCAACAGGTCCTTTAATAGGCAGGAATCAGGACCCAACAGGTCCTTTAATAGACAGGAGTCAGGACCCAACAGGTCCTTTAATAGACAGGAGTCAGGACAGGACCCAACAGGCCCTTTAGTAGACAGGAGTCAGGACAGGACCCAACAGGTCCTTTAATAGACAGGAGTCAGGACAGGACCCAACAGGTCCTTTAATAGACAGGAGTCAGGACCCAACAGGTCCTTTATTAGACAGGAGTCAGGACAGGACCCAACAGGTCCTTTATTAGACAGGAGTCAGGACAGGACCCAACAGGTCCTTTATTAGACAGGAGTCAGGACAGGACCCAACAGGTCCTTTAATAGACAGGAGTCAGGACCCAACAGGTCCTTTATTAGACAGGAGTCAGGACAGGACCCAACAGGTCCTTTATTAGACTGGAGTCAGGACCCAACAGGTCCTTTATTAGACTGGAGTCAGGACCCAACAGGTCCTTTATTAGACAGGAGTCAGGACAGGACCCAACAGGTCCTTTAATAGACAGGAGTCAGGACAGGACCCAACAGGTCCTTTATTAGACAGGAGTCAGGACAGGACCCAACAGGTCCTTTATTAGACAGGAGTCAGGACAGGACCCAACAGGTCCTTTAATAGACAGGAGTCAGGACAGGACCCAACAGGTCCTTTAATAGACAGGAGTCAGGACAGGACCCAACAGGTCCTTTAATAGACAGGAATCAGGACCCAACAGGTCCTTTAATAGACAGGAGTCAGGACAGGACCCAACAGGTCCTTAATTAGACAGGAGTCAGGACAGGACCCAACAGGTCCTTTAATAGACAGGAGTCAAGACCCAACAGGTCCTTAATTAGACAGGAGTCAGGACAGGACCCAACAGGTCCTTTATTAGACAGGAGTCAGGACAGGACCCAACAGGTCCTTTAATAGACAGGAGTCAGGACCCAACAGGTCCTTTAATAGACAGGAGTCAGGACCCAACAGGTCCTTAATTAGAGAGGAGTCAGGACCCAACAGGTCCTTTAATAGACAGGAGTCAGGACCCAACAGGTCCTTTATTAGACAGGAGTCAGGACAGGACACAACAGGTCCTTTATTAGAGAGGAGTCAGGACAGGACCCAACAGGTCCTTTAATAGACAGGAGTCAGGACCCAACAGGTCCTTTATTAGACAGGAGTCAGGACAGGACACAACAGGTCCTTTATTAGAGAGGAGTCAGGACAGGACCCAACAGGTCCTTTAATAGACAGGAGTCAGGACCCAACAGGTCCTTTATTAGACAGGAGTCAGGACAGGAACCAACAGGTCCTTTAATTGACAGGAGTCAGGACCCAACAGGTCCTTTATTAGACAGGAGTCAGGACCCAACAGGTCCTTTATTAGACAGGAGTCAGGACAGGACCCAACAGGTCCTTTATTAGACAGGAGTCAGGACAGGACCCAACAGGTCCTTTATTAGACAGGAGTCAGGACAGGACCCAACAGGCCCGGAGCAGAAAGAGGAGCAGGAAGGAAGACCTTATCAACACTACACAGCATAAGCACACCTACACCTCCTAAAACAGCCCCTCTCCCTCCCTCTGCCTACACCTCCTAAAACAGCCCCTCTCCCTCCCTCTGCCTACACCTCCTAAAACAGCCCCTCTCCCTCCCTCTGCCTACACCTCCTAAAACAGCCCCTCTCCCTCCCTCCGCCTACACCTCCTAAAACAGCCCCTCTCCCTCCCTCTGTCTACACCTCCTAAAACAGCCCCTCTCCCTCCACCTCTGAAAACAGCCCCTCTCCCTCCCTCTCCCTCCACCTCCTAAAACAGCCCCTCTCCCTCCCTCTCCCTACACCTCCTAAAACAGCCCCTCTCCCCTCCACCTCTGAAAACAGCCCCTCTCCCTCCCTCTCCCTCCACCTCCTAAAACAGCCCCTCTCCCTCCCTGTCTACACCTCCTAAAACAGCCCCTCTCCCTCCCTCTGCCTACACCTCCTAAAACAGCCCCTCTCCCTCCCTCTGCCTACACCTCCTAAAACAGCCCCTCTCCCTCCCTCCGCCTACGCCTCCTAAAACAGCCCCTCTCCCTCCCTCCGCCTACGCCTCCTAAAACAGCCCCTCTCCTCCCTCTCCCTACACCTCCTAAAACAGTCCCTCTCCCTCCCTCTCCCTACACCTCCTAAAACAGCCCCTCTCCCTCCCTCCGCCTACGCCTCCTAAAACAGCCCCTCTCCCTCCCTCTGTCTACACCTCCTAAAACAGCCCCTCTCCCTCCCTCCACCTACACCTCCTAAAACAGCACCTCTCCCTCCCTCCGCCTACGCCTCCTAAAACAGCCCCTCTCCCTCCCTCTCCCTACACCTCCTAAAACAGTCCCTCTCCCTCCCTCTCCCTACGCCTCCTAAAACAGCCCATCTCCCTCCCTCTGTCTACACCTCCTAAAACAGCCCCCTCCTCAGCCCTCCCTCCACCTACACCTCCTAAAACAGCACCTCTCCCTCCCTCCGCCTACGCCTCCTAAAACAGCCCCTCTCCCTCCCTCTGTCTACACCTCCTAAAACAGCCCCTCTCCCTCCCTCCACCTACACCTCCTAAAACAGCACCTCTCCCTCCCTCCGCCTACGCCTCCTAAAACAGCCCCTCTCCCTCCCTCAGCCTACACCTCCTAAAACAGCCCCTCTCCCTCCCTCCGCCTACGCCTCCTAAAACAGCCCCTCTCCCTCCCTCCACCTACGCCTCCTAAAACAGCCCCTCTCCCTCCCGCTGTCTACACCTCCTAAAACAGCCCCTCTCCCTCCCTCCGCCTACGCCTCCTAAAACAGCCCCTCTCCCTCCCGCTGTCTGTCTGGGACATACCAAGTCTTAGCCGTGCAGTCTGTCGCTGTGACATCCCTAACATATGACGTCACCTGCAGGCATACCATGCACCTCGTTTGAGAGATCAGATGCCAGACAAGTTGTAATTTGAGAATCCCAATGGGATACACAATATTGTTGTATTGCACCAATCCTCAGTCAGGACATGCAGACAGCGGGAAGGAAAACCACAGATAAGCAATGAAGTCATGTATTTCATGCCAGAGTAATACCAGGCTTGTGGTTCCCAGAATGGAAGTCAGCCTTGTAAACCACAGGGGCCTTACTTTGGAAGTGTGTTTGCGTCATGGGGTGAAACAAAATGGCCACCGCCAGATCAGTATGGGGTGATGCTGTAATATTCTGCTTTAACACTGCGTTTTACAGAATCAAGCTAAAGACCAAGAGCATGAAGGATGCTGTTCTCTGCTCCTACCATCACATTAAGCAGCATCTCTCTTTCTGTCTCTCAGACGTTGTGGCCTGGTAGCAAACCAAGCCTTGATGTGTCTCCAATGGAAATCACAAAGCATTAAACATTCAACGGGCTGTCAGAACCTAGAAGTACATGGACTGTGAGGGGAAAAGTAGGGCGACTGGGACACTGGCTGCACTGAGGCAGACAGGCTGCTATCACACTGTCTATTTATCACATTATATTTCTCCCCCTACACACACACACACACACACACACACACACACACACACACACACACACACACACACAGAGACACACACACACATACACACACACACATCCCTACTTTCAACTTGGCCAGAACTATAATTATCTGAGACTGGCGACAGTAACCTGAAGTAACCCTACTATTTACAACCAACCTGAGTGTTCTCCATTTCACTGTCAGTTCAGTCAAGATGAAGACACATTGAGATAGAGACTGATAGATATAGTATACTGGTAGTATATATAGTGTAATGGTAGTATATATAGTGTACTGGTAGTATATATAGTGTACTGGTAGTATATATTGTATGGGAGGTCTGAATGGAGAGACAGCTCCTACATTGAGATAGAGACAGACAGATAGATATAGTGTACTGGTAGTATATATAGTGTACTGGTAGTATATATAGTATGGGAGGTCTGGATGGAGAGACAGCTCCTACATTGAGATAGAGACAGACAGATACATATAGTATACTGGTAGTATACAGTGGGGCAAAAAAGTATTTAGTCAGCCACCAATTGTGCAAGTTCTCCCACGTAAAAAGACGAGAGAGCCCTGTAATTTTCATCATAGGTACACTTCAACTATGACAGACAAAATGAGAAAAATATCCAGAAAATCACATTGTAGGATATTTTATGAATTTATTTGCAAATTATGGTGGAAAATAAGTATTTGGTCACCTACAAACAAGCAAGATTTCTGGCTCTCACAGACCTGTAACTTCGTATTTAAGAGGCTCCTCTGTCCTCCACACGTTACCTGTATTAATGGCACCTGTTTGAACTTGTTATCAGTATAAAAGACACCTGTCCACAACCTCAAACAGTCACACTCCAAACTCCACTATGGCCAAGACCAAAGAGCTGTCAAAGGACACCAGAAACAAAATTGTCGACCTGCACCAGGCTGGGAAGACTGAATCTGCAATAGGTAAGCAGCTTGGTTTGAAGAAATCAATTGTGGGAGCAATTATTAGGAAATGGAAGACATACAAGACCACTGATAATCTCCCTCGATCTGGGGCTCCACACAAGATCTCACCCCGTGGGGTCAAAATGATCACAAGAACAGTGAGCAAAAATCCCAGAACCCCAAGGGGGGACCTAGTGAATGACCTGCAGAGAGCTGGGACCAAAGTAACAAAGCCTACCATCAGTAACACACTACGCCGCCAGGGACTCAAATCCTGCAGTGTCAGACGTGTCCCCCTGCTTAAGCCAGTACATGTCCAGGCCCATCTGAAGTTTGCTAGAGAGCATTTGAATGATCCAGAAGAAGATTGGGAGAATGTCATATGGTCAGATGAAACCAAAATAGTACTTTTTGGTAAAAACTCAACTCGTCATGTTTGGAGGACAAAGAATGCTGAGTTGCATCCAAAGAACACCATACCTACTGTGAAGCATGGGGTTGGAAACATCATGCTTTGGGGCTGTTTTTCTGCAAAGGGACCAGGACGACTGATCCGTGTAAAGGAAAGAATGAATGGGACCATGTATCGTGAGATTTTGAGTGAAAACCTCCTTCCATCAGAAAGGGCGTTGAAAATTAAACGTGGCTGGGTCTTTCAGCATACAATGATCCCAAACACACCACCCGGGCAACGAAGGAGTGGCTTCGTAAGAAGCATTTCAAGGTCCTGGAGTGGCCTAGCCAGTCTCCAGATCTCAACCCCATAGAAAATCTTTGGAGGGAGTTGAAAGTCCGTGTTGCCCAGCAACAGCCCCAAAACATCACTGCTCTCGAGGAGATCAGCATGGAGGAATGGGCCAAAATACCAGCAACAGTGTGTGAAAACCTTGTGAAGACTTACAGAAAACGTTTGACCTCTGTCATTGCCAACAAAGGGTATATAACAAAGTATTGAGATAAACTTTTGTTATTGACCAAATACTTATTTTCCACCATAATTTGCATATAAATTCATTAAAAATCCTACAATGTTATTTTCTGGATTTTTCCCCCTCATTTTGTCTGTCATAGTTGAAGTGTACCTATGATGAAAATTACAGGCCTCTCATCTTTTTAAGTGGGTGGCTGACTAAATACTTTTTTGCCCCACTGTATATAGTGTACTGGTAGTATATATAGTATGGGAGGTCTGGATGGAGAGACAGCTCCTACATTGAGACAGAGACAGACAGATAGATATAGTGTACTGGTAGTATATATAGTGTACTGGTAGTATATATAGTATGGGAGGTCTGGATGGAGAGACAGCTCCTACATTGAGACAGACAGATAGATATAGTGTACTGGTAGTATATATAGTGTACTGGTAGTATATATAGTATGGGAGGTCTGGATGGAGAGACAGCTCCAACATTGAGATAGAGACAGACAGATAGATATAGTATAGTGGTAGTATATATAGTGTACTGGTAGTATATATAGTATACTGGTAGTATATATAGTGTACTGGTAGTATATATAGTGTACTGGCAGTATATATAGTATGGGAGGTCTGGATGGAGATACAGCTCCTACATTGAGATAGAGACAGACTGATAGATATAGTATAGTGGTAGTATATATAGTGTACTGGTAGTATATATAGTATGGGAGGTCTGGATGGAGAGACAGCTCCTACATTGAGATAGAGACAGACTGATAGATATAGTATAGTGGTAGTATATATAGTATGGGAGGTCTGGATGGAGGACAGCTGATGAAAAGGAAGAAGATGCAGGTCCCCAGCTCAGACAGACGGCAGCTGGAAGACAACTGCACCTGCACCAACCTGCTCTAGTGTGCTGTGTGTGTGTGTGTGTGTGTGTGTGTGTGTGTGTGTGCGCGCTCAATCTTCCTCTATGTGTCTGTAATCAGAGCCCCTACGTGCTCAGACAGAGTTGAGGATCCACACACACACACACACACACACACACACAGGCAATGGGCAGGAGCCGGCAAGAAGCTTTATCACAAAGGAGAAAGAACATCAAAACGAACCGACTGGCAAATCCCCCACAGTTACAAAAACACCTGACAGACATGCCCCTATAATGACAGACACGCCCCTATACTGACAGACACGCCCCTATACTTCTAAATGTTCTCTCCCTGTTGTCTGCTGCTTTCTGAAACCCACTACTAGTAATACCAACCCCCCTCCTTACAGAGGCATGTGTTCAACTCCAACCCCCCTCCTTACAGAGGCATGTGTTCAACTCCAACCCCCCTCCTTACAGAGGCATGTGTTCAACTCCAACCCCCCTCTTTACAGAGGCATGTGTTCAACTCCAACCCCCCTCCTTACAGAGGCATGTGTTCAACTCCAACCCCCCTCCTTACAGAGGCATGTGTTCAACTCCAACCCCCCTCCTTACAGAGGCATGTGTTCAACCCCAACTCTAACTCCAACATCAACTCTAACTCTAACTCTAACTCTAACTCTAACTCTCAACTCTAACTCTAACTCTAACTCTAACTCAACTCTAACTCTAACTCTAACTCTAACTCTAACTCTAACTCTAACTCCAACCCCAACTCTAACTCTAACCCCAACTCCACCAGCAACCTCAACTCCAACCCCAACTCCAACCCCAACCTCAACTCCAACCCCAACCCCACCACCAACCTCAACTCCAACCCCAACTCCACCACCAACCTCAACTCCAACCCCATCTCCAACCCAAACTCCACCCCCAACCCCAACTCTAACCCCAACCCCGACCCCAACTCTAACCTCAACCCCAACTCTAACTCTAACCCAGCAGCCCGGTGGTCTGTGTGTTTGGTGTGTTGTGGCGACAGAGTGGGTGGGATTAGGAGGTTAGAAGTAACACTAACCCTAAAACTGCCCACCCAGTCAGAGATGTGCACTCAGCCAACACACACACACACACACACACACACACACACACACACACACACACACACACACACACACACACACACACACACACACACACACACACACACACACACACACGTCCCCACAACTATAGTCATACACATACACACACACACACATTCTTCCATCCAGACAGATGTGGCCCCAGGCTGAATAGGCTGTTAGGAGGAAGTTGTTTAACTTGTCTCTCCATTATAGACCCTCTTTGATGGACTGGTTCACCTCAGGACATACTAGTACTAGTGAGAGAGACATCCTCCATGACCCCAAACTCCATTCATCTACTGTGTGTGTGTGTGTGTGTGTGTGTGTGTGTGTGTGTGTGTGTGTGTAAATACAACCCATATTTTATTTATTTATTTATTTTCCCTTTTGTACTTTAACTATTTGTAAATCGTGCCATCACTCGATATAGACATAATATGACAAACATCATTTGAAATGTCTTTATTCTTTTGAAACGTCTTGTGAGTGTAATGTTTACTGTTCATTTTTATTATTTTTATTTGACTTTTGTTTATTATCTATTTCACTTGCTCTGTCAATGTTAACATACGTTTCCCAGGCCAATAAAGCCCTTTACATTGACATTGACATCGAGAGAGAGGTGGTGGGGAAACCCTCTGTTTCCTTTGTGTGTCAACAAGCAGGTGTTGAGTTTCTTTTAACAAAGCCATCTCCCACCAGCACTGGGTCGGGAGTTTCCAGAATGAAGAACGGCACCAGACATATTATGACTAAAATAAAGGCTCAAGTCAAATCCCAAAGAAAGTCACACTGCACTCTCTCAGTGGAATGTGTTTGAGATGAACTGTCATTGGGGAGAGTGCTGACGCTGAACGCGGTCCATGTTTGTCTAACACGTGTTGTGTTCATATAGGAATCTGAACAGAAGAGCCGTATATTAAAAACAAACATGTAAATGTCAATTAGAGTAGACTTCCACTACGAGGAAGGAAAATCAACTGTAAGATCTACATATATATCATGATGTCTATAACACCTCTGTGTAGATAGACAGGGTTATATATCATGGTGTCTATAACACCTCTGTGTAGATAGACAGGGTTATATCATGATGTCTATAACACCTCTGTGTAGATAGACAGGGTTATATATCATGGTGTCTATAACACCTCTGTGTAGATAGACAGGGTTATATCATGGTGTCTATAACACCTCTGTGTAGATAGACAGTGTTATATCATGGTGTCTATAACACCTCTGTGTAGATAGACAGGGTTATATATCATGATGTCTATAACACCTCTGTGTAGATAGACAGGGTTATATATCATGGTGTCTATAACACCTCTGTGTAGATAGACAGGGTTATATATCATGGTGTCTATAACACCTCTGTGTAGATAGACAGGGTTATATATCATGATGTCTATAACACCTCTGTGTAGATAGACAGGGTTATATATCATGGTGTCTATAACACCTCTGTGTAGATAGACAGGGTTATATCATGGTGTCTATAACACCTCTGTGTAGATAGACAGGGTTATATATCATGATGTCTATAACACCTCTGTGTTATATCATGAGAGAGTAAAGCCCCTTGAATTGAATTGAGAGAGTGAGAGAAGGAGAGAGAAAGAGAGAGAGAGAGAGAGAGAGCCCAGAGGCCAGAGGCCAGCCAATCAGTGCTAGGCCTGCAGTGTGACGTGGGCTCAGTTGATCCAGCTAGCAGCAGTAGCGACTGAGCCAGGCAGCCAGGCAGAGTGTGTGTGTTGAGCGATCAGGATGATGATGTGCTGTCTACAGCAACTTTACTTCCAGGCCACTGGGGCTGGAGCTGGGGATAGGGCTGGGGATAGGGCTGGGGATAGGGCTGGGGATAGGGCTGGGGATAGGGCTGGGGATAGGGCTGGGGATAGGGCTGGGGATAGGGCTGGGGATAGGGCTGGGGATAGGGATGGGGCTGGAGCTGGGGATAGGGCTGGGGATAGGGATGGGGATAGGGCTGGGGATAGGGATAGGGCTGGGGATAGGGATGGGGATAGGGCTGGGGATATGGCTGGGGATAGGGCTGGGGATATGGCTGGGGATAGGGCTGGGGATAGGGCTGGGGATAGGGATAGGGCTGGGGATAGGGCTGGGGATAGGGCTGGGGATAGGGCTGGGGATAGGGCTGGGGATAGGGATGGGGATAGGGATGGGGATAGGGATGGGGATAGGGCTGGGGATACGACTGGGGATAGGGCTGGGGATACGACTGGGGATAGGGCTGGGGATAGGGCTGGGGATAGGGCTGGATAGGGCTGGGGATAGGGCTGGGGATGGGCTGGGGATAGGGCTGGGGATAGGGCTGGGGATAGGGCTGGGGATAGGGCTGGGGATAGGGCTGGGGATAGGGCTGGGGATAGGGCTGGGGATAGGGATGGGGATAGGGCTGGGGATAGGGCTGGGGATAGGGCTGGGGATAGGGCTGGGGATAGGGCTGGGGATAGGGATAGGGCTGGGGATACGGCTGGGGATAGGGCTGGGGATAGGGCTGGGGATAGGGATAGGGCTGGGGATAGGGCTGGGGATAGGGCTGGGGATACGGCTGAAGGGCTGGGGATAGGGCTGGGGATAGGGATACGGCTGGGGATAGGGCTGGGGATAGGGATACGGCTGGGGATAGGGCTGGGGATAGGGCTGGGGATAGGGATACGGCTGGGGATAGGGCTGGGGATAGGGCTGGGGATAGGGATACGGCTGGGGATAGGGATAGGGCTGGGGATAGGGATAGGGCTGGGGATAGGGATACGGCTGGGGATAGGGCTGGGGATAGGGCTGGGGATAGGGATACGGCTGGGGATAGGGATACGACTGGGGATAGGGCTGGGGATAGGGATACGGCTGGGGATAGGGATACGACTGGGGATAGGGATACGACTGGGGATAGGGCTGGGGATAGGGCTGGGGATAGGGATACGACTGGGGATAGGGCTGGGGATACGGCTGGGGATAGGGATACGACTGGGGATAGGGCTGGGGATACGGCTGGGGATAGGGATACGACTGGGGATAGGGCTGGGGATACGGCTGGGGATAGGGATAGGGCTGGGGATAGGGATAGGGCTGGGGATAGGGATACGACTGGGGATAGGGATAGGGCTGGGGATAGGGCTGGGGATAGGGATACGACTGGGGATAGGGATAGGGCTGGGGATAGGGCTGGGGATAGGGATACGGCTGGGGATAGGGCTGGGGATAGGGCTGGGGATAGGGCTGGGGATAGGGATACGACTGGGGATAGGGCTGGGGATAGGGCTGGGGATAGGGATACGGCTGGGGATAGGGATACGGCTGGGGATAGGGCTGGGGATAGGGCTATAGGGATACGGCTGGGGATAGGGATACGGCTGGGGATAGGGCTACGGGGATAGGGCTGGGGATAGGGCTGGGGGATAGGGATACGGCTGGGGATAGGGATACGGCTGGGGATAGGGCTACGGCTGGGGATAGGGATAGGGCTGGGGATAGGGCTGGGGATACGGCTGGGGATAGGGATACGGCTGGGGATAGGGATAGGGCTGGGGATACGGCTGGGGATAGGGATAGGGCTGGGGATAGGGATACGGCTGGGGATAGGGATAGGGCTGGGGATAGGATAGGGCTGGGGATAGGGATACGGCTGGGGATAGGGATACGGCTGGGGATAGGGATACGGCTGGGGATAGGGATAGGGCTGGGGATAGGGATACGGCTGGGGATAGGGATAGGGCTGGGGATAGGGATACGGCTGGGGATAGGGATAGGGCTGGGGATAGGGATACGGCTGGGGATAGGGATAGGGCTGGGGATAGGGATAGGGCTGGGGATAGGGATACGGCTGGGGATAGGGATACGGCTGGGGATAGGGATACGGCTGGGGATAGGGATAGGGCTGGGGATAGGGATACGGCTGGGGATAGGGATAGGGCTGGGGATAGGGATACGGCTGGGGATAGGGATAGGGCTGGGGATAGGGATACGGCTGGGGATAGGGCTGGGGATACGGCTGGGGATAGGGATACGACTGGGGATAGGGATAGGGCTGGGGATAGGGATAGGGCTGGGGATAGGGATACGGATACGGCTGGGGATAGGGATAGGGCTGGGGATAGGGATAGGGCTGGGGATAGGGCTGGGGATAGGGATAGGGCTGGGGATAGGGATACGGATACGACTGGGGATAGGGATAGGGCTGGGGATAGGGATAGGGCTGGGGATAGGGATACGGCTGGGGATAGGGATACGGCTGGGGATACGGCTGGGGATACGGCTGGGGATAGGGCTGGGGATAGGGATAGGGCTGGGGATAGGGATACGGCTGGGGATAGGGATACGGCTGGGGATAGGGCTGGGGATAGGGCTGGGGATAGGGATAGGGCTGGGGATAGGGGGCTGGGGATAGGGCTGGGGATAGGGATACGACTGGGGATAGGGATAGGGCTGGGGATAGGGCTGGGGATAGGGCTGGGGATAGGGATACGACTGGGGATAGGGATACAGCTGTGGATAGGGCTGTGGATAGGGCTGGGGATAGGGCTGGGGATAGGGCTGGGGATAGGGATATGGCTGGGGATAGGGATAGGGCTGGGGATAGGGATACGGCTGGGGATAGGGATACGACTGGGGATAGGGATACGGCTGGATAGGATAGGGCTGGGGATAGGGCTGGGGATAGGGCTGGGGATAGGGATACAGCTGGGGATAGGGATAGGGCTGGGGATAGGATACGGCTGGGGATAGGGATAGGGCTGGGGATAGGGATACGGCTGGGGATAGGGCTGGGGATAGGGATACGGCTGGGGATACGGCTGGGGATAGGGCTGGGGATAGGGATACGACTGGGGATAGGGCTGGGGATAGGGATACGGCTGGGAATAGGGATAGGGATAGGGCTGGGGATAGGGATAGGGCTGGGGATAGGATACAGCTGTGGATAGGGATACGGCTGGGGATAGGGATAGGGCTGGGGATAGGGATAGGGCTGGGGATAGGGATACGGCTGGGGATAGGGATACGGCTGGGGATAGGGCTACGGCTGGGGATAGGGCTGGGGATAGGGCTGGGGATAGGGCTACGGCTGGGGATAGGGCTGGGGATACGGCTGGGGATAGGGCTACGGCTGGGGATAGGAATAGGGCTGGGGATAGGGCTGGGGATACGGCTGGGGATAGGGATACGGCTGGGGATAGGGATAGGGCTGGGGATACGGCTGGGGATAGGGATAGGGCTGGGGATAGGGATACGGCTGGGGATAGGATAGGGCTGATAGGGATAGGGCTGGGGATAGGATACGGCTGGGGATAGGATACGGCTGGGGATAGGGATACGGCTGGGGATAGGGATAGGGCTGGGGATAGGGATACGGCTGGGGATAGGGATACGGCTGGGGATAGGGATAGGGCTGGGGATAGGGATACGGCTGGGGATAGGGATACGGCTGGGGATAGGGATACGGCTGGGGATAGGGCTGGGGATAGGGATACGGCTGGGGATATGGATACGACTGGGGATAGGGATACGGCTGGGGATAGGGATACGGCTGGGGATACGGCTGGGGATACGGCTGGGGATAGGGCTGGGGATAGGGATAGGGCTGGGGATAGGGATACGGCTGGGGATAGGGCTGGGGATAGGGCTGGGGATAGGGCTGGGGATAGGGATACGACTGGGGATAGGGATAGGGCTGGGGATAGGGCTGGGGATAGGGCTGGGGATAGGGATACGACTGGGGATAGGGATACAGCTGTGGATAGGGCTGTGGATAGGGCTGGGGATAGGGCTGGGGATAGGGCTGGGGATAGGGCTGGGGATAGGGATATGGCTGGGGATAGGGATAGGGCTGGGGATAGGGATAGGGCTGGGGATAGGGATACGGCTGGGGATAGGGATACGACTGGGGATAGGGATACGACTGGGGATAGGGATAGGGCTGGGGATAGGGCTGGGGATAGGGCTGGGGATAGGGATACAGCTGGGGATAGGGATAGGGCTGGGGATAGGGATACGGCTGGGGATAGGGATAGGGCTGGGGATAGGGATACGGCTGGGGATAGGGCTGGGGATAGGGATACGGCTGGGGATAGGGCTGGGGATAGGGATACGACTGGGGATAGGGCTGGGGATAGGGATAGGGCTGGGGATAGGGATAGGGCTGGGGATAGGGATACAGCTGTGGATAGGGATACGGCTGGGGATAGGGATAGGGCTGGGGATAGGGCTGGGGATAGGGATAGGGCTGGGGATACGGCTGGGGATAGGGATACAGCTGGGGATAGGGATAGGGCTGGGGATAGGGATACGGCTGGGGATAGGGATACGGCTGGGGATAGGGATAGGGCTGGGGATAGGGATACGGCTGGGGATAGGGATACGACTGGGGATAGGGATACAGCTGTGGATAGGGATACGGCTGGGGATAGGGATAGGGCTGGGGATAGGGCTGGGGATAGGGATAGGGCTGGGGATACGGCTGGGGATAGGGATACAGCTGGGGATAGGGATAGGGCTGGGGATAGGGATACGGCTGGGGATAGGATAGGCTGATAGGGATAGGGCTGGGGATAGGGATAGGGCTGGGGATAGGGCTGGGAATAGGGCTGGGGATAGGGCTGGGGATAGGGATAGGGATAGGGCTGGGGATAGGGACACGGCTGGGGATAGGGATAGGGCTGGGGATACGGCTGGGGATAGGGATAGGGCTGGGGATAGGGATACGACTGGGGATAGGGATAGGGCTGGGGATAGGGCTGGGGATAGGGATAGGGATGGGGATAGGGATAGGGACACGGCTGGGGCTGGGGATAGGGATAGGGCTGGGGATAGGGATACGACTGGGGATAGGGCTGGAGATAGGGATAGGGATAGGGCTGGGGATAGGGATAGGCTGGGGATAGGGATAGGGATAGGGTTGGGGATAGGGATAGGGATAGGCTGGGGATAGGGATAGGGATAGGGTTGGGGATAGGGCTGGGGATAGGGACACGGCTGGGGCTGGGGATAGGGATAGGGATAGGCTGGGGATAGGGATAGGGATAGGGTTGGGGATAGGGCTGGGGATAGGGACACGGCTGGGGCTGGGGATAGGGATAGGGCTGGGGATAGGGATAGGGCTGGGGATAGGGATACGACTGGGGATGGGGCTGGGGATAGGGCTGGGGATAGGGCTGGGGATAGGGACACGGCTGGGGATAGGGCTGGGGATAGGGATACGGCTGGGGATATGGATACGACTGGGGATAGGATACGGCTGGGGATAGGGATACGGCTGGGGGATACGGCTGGGGATACGGCTGGGGATAGGGCTGGGGATAGGATAGGGCTGGGGATAGGGATACGGCTGGGGATAGGGCTGGGGATAGGGCTGGGGGCTGGGGATAGGGATACGGCTGGGGATAGGGATAGGGCTGGGGATAGGGGGGGATAGGGATAGGGCTGGGGATAGGGATACAGCTGTGGATAGGGCTGTGGATAGGGCTGGGGATAGGGCTGGGGATAGGGCTGGGGATAGGGCTGGGGATAGGGATATGGCTGGATAGGGATAGGGCTGGGGATAGGATAGGGCTGGGGATAGGGATACGGCTAGGGATACGGGATAGGGATACGACTGGGGATAGGATAGGGGGGGATAGGGCTGGGGATAGGGCTGGGGATAGGGATAGCTGGGGATAGGGATAGGGATAGGGCTGATAGGGATAGGGCTGGGGATAGGGATACGGCTGGGGATAGGGGCTGGGGATAGGGATACGGCTGATAGGGCTGGGGATAGGGATAGGGCTGGGGATAGGGGGCTGGGATAGATAGGGCTGGGGATAGGGATACAGCTGTGGATAGGGGATAGGGATAGGGCTGGGGATAGGGCTGGGGATAGGGATAGGGCTGGGGATACGGGCTGGGGATAGGGATACAGCTGGGGATAGGGATAGGGCTGGGGATAGGGATACGGCTGGGGATAGGGATACGGCTGGGGATAGGGATAGGGCTGGGGATAGGGATACGGCTGGGGATAGGGATACGACTGGGGATAGGGATACAGCTGGGATAGGGATAGGGCTGGGGATAGGGATAGGGCTGGGGATAGGGCTGGGGATGGGGATAGGGCTGATAGGGCTGGGGATAGGGATACAGCTGGGGATAGGGATAGGCTGGGGATAGGGATACGGCTGGGGATAGGGCTGGGGATAGGGATAGGGCTGGGGATAGGGCTGGGGATAGGGATATAGGGCTGGGGGATAGGGATAGGGCTGGGGATAGGGATACGGCTGGGGATAGGGCTGGGGATACGGCTGGGGATAGGGATAGGGCTGGGGATAGGGATAGGGCTGGGGATAGGGCTGGGGATAGGGATAGGGGGGATAGGGATAGGGCTGGGGATAGGGCTGGGGATAGGGATACGACTGGGGATAGGGCTGGATAGGGATAGGGATAGGGCTGGGGATAGGGATAGGGCTGGGGATAGGGATAGGGCTGGGGATAGGGATAGGGATAGGCTGGGGATAGGATAGGATAGGGTTGGGGATAGGGCTGGGGATAGGGACACGGCTGGGGGGATAGGGATAGGCTGGGGATAGGGATAGGGATAGGGTGGGGATAGGGCTGGGGATAGGGACACGGCTGGGGCTGGGATAGGGCTGGGGATAGGGATAGGGCTGGGGATAGGGATACGACTGGGGATGGGGCTGGGGATAGGGATAGGGCTGGGGATAGGGACACGGCTGGGCTGGGGATAGGGCTGGGGATAGCGATAGGGCTGGGGATAGGGATAGGGCTGGGGATAGGGCTGGGGGATAGGGATAGGGCTGGGGATACGGCTTAGGGCTGGGGATAGGGATAGGGCTGGGGATAGGGCTGGGGATAGGGACTGGGGATAGGGCTGGGGATAGGGCTGGGGATAGGGATCGGGCTGGGGGATAGGGACAGGGCTGGGGATAGGGCTGAGGATAGGGATACGGCTGGACCTGGGATCAGCTCAATAGGGCTGGGGATAGGGCTGGGGATTGGGGATAGGGACGGGCTGGAGCTCCTGTCTGGACAACACCTCTCTCTTTGGTCAACAGAGATTTTTCCTTCAGCTCATTCTATCTCTCTGGGCCACTTTCTCATTTTCACCTCTCTCTTTCTCTCTCTTTTTCACCTCTCTGTCTCTCTCTCTTTCACCTCTCTGTCTCTCTCTCTCTTTCACCTCTCTCTTTCTCTCTCTTTTTCACCTCTCTGTCTCTCTCTCTCTTTCACCTCTCTCTTTCTCATTCTGACAAGCTATTTTCCACACCGCATTTGTTCATGTGATGGTTACGTGTGTGTACTCGTGTGTACTCGTGTGTGTGCTCGTGCGTGTGCTCGTGCGTGTGCTCGTGCGTGTGCTCGTGTGTGTGCTCGTGTGTGTGCTCGTGTGTGTGCTCGTGTGTGTGCTCGTGTGTGTACTCGTGTGTGTGCTCGTGTGTGTGTGTGTGTATTTGTGGCGTATGTAGCTAACACATGATGTACAAAATGTTGTGCTCCAGAGAGGACATTTACGAAAAAAATGCAGAAAAGAGGTCTGCTATCTAAAAGGTTACAGCATGCATCCCCTGTTAGCCTGCTGTTACTATGCAGACTCTGGCAGGGAGGAGAGGAGTCCCCTCCAGCACTGGGCGATGACAAAGGTAAGCAGAGCTAATGCAGTCTCTCTCTCTCTCTCTCTCTCTCTCTCTCTCTACATCTCTCTCTACCTCTATCTATCCCTCTCTCTCTCTACCTACCTCTCTCTACCTCTCTCTACCTATCCCTCTCTCTCTCTCTCTACCTCTCTCTCTCTCTCTCTACCTACCTCTCTCTCTACCTACCTCGGTGTTTATCAAAATTGATTCGTTTTTTCTAAATCTTTGTGTGTCTGTGTAATCTGAGGGAAATATGTGTCTCTAATATGGTCATACATTTGGCAGGAGGTTAGGAAGTGCACCACAGTGGGCAATGTGCACATAGCCTGTCTTCTCTCGAGAGCCAGGTCTGCCTACGGTGGCCTTTCTCAAAGGCAAGGCTATGCTCACTGAGTCTGTACATAGTCAAAGCTTTCCTTAAGTTTGGGTCAGTCACAGTGGTCAGGTATTCTGCCGCTGTGTACTCTCTGTTTAGGGCCAAATAGCATTCTAGTTTGCACTTTTTTGTTTGTTAATTCTTTCCAATGTGTCAAGTAATTATATTTTTGTTCTCTCATCATTTGGTTGGGTCTAATTGTGTCTCTCTTTCGCTCTCTCTCTCTCTCTCTCTCTGTCTGTCTGTCTCTCTCCGTCTGAATAACACAGTAGTCTACTAGACGTACTGCATTTCAATTAAGCCATTAGCCAGTGAAATATGAAGAAAAAACAAAACATTTTGAATGGTCTACGAATGGTTATGAATGGTCTATGAACGGTTATGGATGTTCTTTGATGTAAGATTAATAAAGCCTAACATGACAGGCTTGTACATGTGTGAACCCAGAACTGTGACATCACCTCATCACTCGCCAGGTGACTGGGGAGGAGAGGAATACAACACGTTGGGAGGTGTGGTGACAGTTTCCCTCTCTGTGTGTGTGTGTGTGTGTGTGTGTGTGTGTGTGTGTGTGTGTGTGTGTGTGTGTGTGTGTGTGTGTGTGTGTAATGCTCCACATTATCACAGTGCTGTGAAAGCCTCCGTGTGATGCTGTGACAAGAGTTGTTGTCTGATAAGAGAGAAAGCCAGGAGAGCCATGGGGGCAGGCTTTCACTACACCACCCCTCCCACATCTGGCCACCCTAACTGGGGTTGTGGAACCACAGGTATCCCCCTGCCCACTTGATTGATGATGGGATTAGTGATGCACGGGTTGACTCCCTAACCGCAATCCCCGCGATTATATCTACGGGGTGGGTGGGTTTAGGGTCATGAAATATTGTGTGGTTGAATGGCGGGTGGCGGGCGGTTTGAATTAAGAGAAAACGATGTATAAAAAATCTGTAAGTGTATAATTATTGTGCATTTCATACACCTATAGGTTATATTTAGGTTTTACTTACATAATTTTTTATCTGGGTTAAGTGCCTAAGATTTAGGGCCTCATCTTTCCAGTTTAGTTTTTTTGTTGAGTTATTGCATTTCTCTCCGGTCCCTAAACCTCTGCTGCAGAGATGAAAGAGAAAACTTGATGGATGTCAATTTGACTGAATCATTGATTCTATCGATGTACTACTACTATACTATTACTATACTACTACTATACTATTACTATACTATTACTATACTACTACTATACTACTACTATACTATTACTATACTATTACTATACTACTACTATACTATTACTATACTATTACTATACTATTACCATACTATTACTATACTATTACTATACTATTACTATACACCACTATCCATATGAGTGGTACAGCCGTCACGCTGGCACAAACGTCTATTCAACATCTATTCCACGTTGGTGGAAACAAAGTTGAAGCTACTACTACTACTACTACTACTACTATACTATTACTATACTACTACTATACTATTACTATACTACTACTACTATACTATTATTATACTACCACTATACTATTATTATACTACCACTATACTACTACTACTATACTATTATTATACTACTACTATACTGTACTATACTACTACTACTATACTATTATTATACTACTACTATACTATCACTATACTACTACTACTACTATACTATTACTATACTATTACTACTATACTATCATTGTACTACTGCTATACTATTATTATACTACTACTATACTATTACTATACTACTACTATACTATTATTATACTACTACTATACTATTACTATACTACTACTATACTATTATTATACTACTACTATACTATCACTATACTACTACTATACTATCACTATACTACTACTACTATACTATTACTATACTACTACTATACTATTACTATACTACTACTATACTATTATTATACTATTACTACTATACTATCATTGTACTACTATACTATTATTATACTACTACTATACTATTACTATACTACTACTATAATACTACTATACTATTACATACTACTACTATACTGTTACTATACTACCACTGCTATACTATTACTATACTACTACTATACTATTACGATACTATTACTACTATACTATTATTATACGACTACTATACTATTATTATACTACTACTATACTATTACAATACTACTACTACTATACTATTACATACTGCCACTAAACTGTTACTATACTACTACTATACTATACTATTACTATACTACTACTATACTATTATTATACTACTACTATACTATTACTATACTACTACTACTATACTATTACTATACTACTACTACACTATTACTATACTACTATTACTACTACTATACTACTACCACTATACGATTACTATACTACTACTATACTATTACTATACCACTACTATACTATTATTATACTACTACTATACTATTATTATCCTACTACTATACTATTACTATACTACTACTACTGTACTATTACTATACTACTACTATACTATTACTATACTACCACTACTATACTACTACTATTACTACTACTACTATTACTACTATTATACTACTACTATACTACTACTACTATACTATACTATTACTGTACTAATACTACTACTACACTATTACTATACTACTACTACTACTACTACTACTACTACTACTACTACTACTACAATTCTACTACTACTACTACTATACTATTACTATACTGCTACTGCTATGCGACTGCTATACTGTTGCTATGCTGCTACTGCTGCTGTACGTTACTGTACTGTTGCTGTACTACTACTACTACTATATCAATACTGTACTATTACTATACTGCTGCTACACTGCTTGCTATACTACTACTACGCTGCTGTGGGTTGCTGTGCTGCTGCTGTACTGTTGCTGTGCCGCTGCTGTACTGTACTGTTGCTGTACTTTGCTGCTATGCTGTTATTAGACTACTGCTATACTATTACTATACTACTACTACTATACTATTACTATACTACTACTATACTATTACTATACTACTACTACTACTACTACTACTACTACTACTACTACT
The DNA here is from genome assembly GCF_036934945.1 of Oncorhynchus masou masou. Lineage (NCBI taxonomy): Eukaryota > Metazoa > Chordata > Actinopteri > Salmoniformes > Salmonidae > Oncorhynchus > Oncorhynchus masou. The sequence continues at coordinate 3,573,653 of NC_088218.1, read as the reverse complement.
ACTACTACTACTACTACTATATTACTATACTACTACTATACTATTACTATACTACTACTATTATACTATTACTATACTACTACTACTACTACTACTATACTACTACTATACTATTACTGTACTACTACTATACTATTAATATACTACTACTACTACTACTACTATTACTATAATTCTACTACTACTACTACTATACGATTACTATACTATTACTATACTGCTACTACTACTATACGACTACTATACTATTACTATACTACTACTACTACTATACGACTACTATACTATTACTATACTACTACTACTACTACTACTATACGACTACTACTACCATTAGTACTACTATTACTATGATGTTGTAAGTTTAGTTCCAGCCTCAACATCGTAACGTGACACTCCTCTGGGTCTCCCTCCTCCTCTCCTCAGGCCAGACGACTGAGACGAAACTAAACACAGACGTTCTCCAGACTGACTCCATCAATTACACCTTCCAGGCCCCTTGAAATACAGTATGATTAAAGAGTTGGACAAAATGAAAACAGGTATCAGTTGAAAGTGTAAACCTCCCTCTTATCCCCTCCCCCTTCCCATAGCCATCCAGCCATCCAGCCATCCAAGCAGACCTGACTAACAGTGCCTCAGAAAGTATTCATACCCCTTGACTTATTACACATGTTGTTGTTACAGCCTGTATTCAAAATGGATTAAATAGGAGTTTTTCTCACCCATCTACACACAATACCCCATAATGACATCACAATACCCCATATTGACATCACAATACCCCATAATGACATCACAATACCCCATAATGACATCACAATACCCCATAATGGGAAAGTGAAAACATGTCTTATAAAAATGTTGCCAATTTATTTAAAATTAAATACAGAAATATTGAATTGCCGTAAGTATTCACACCCCTGAGTGTTAGAATCACCTTTGGCAGCGGTTACAGCTGTGAGTACTTGTGGGTAAGTCTCTAAGACCTTTGCACACCTGTATTGTACAATATTAGCCCATTGTTCTTTAAAAATCATTCAAAATTGTTGATAATTGATAGACAGCCATGTTCAAGTCTTGCCATAGATTTTCAAGCTGAACATTTAATGTTCTCTTGGTAAGCAGGTTATTGTCCTGCTGAAATGTGAATTTGTCTGCCAGTGTCTGTTGGAAAGCAGACTGAACAAGGATTTTGCCTGTGTTTCGCTCTATTCTGTTTACAAGAGAAACAACAGTGAAACAAAGTGATATTCTGCTTGGTTTCCAAGCTAGTAGATCCATAGAATGAGATATTAGAACTAATTGAATAGGATCTATGTGAGTAGTTGTACAGTAGAGTTCTGAGGAAGGGAATGCAGACAGGGCATAAGATCCTGGG